>NC_086329.1:66757190-67012190 GCF_036172605.1 Pelobates fuscus | reverse complement strand
GACGTGCATTCAGTCAGTCAATAGGAAAGCATTCTCAATGCTTTCCTATGGACGCTGGAGTCTTCTCACTGTGAAAATCACAGTGAGAAGCGCGGAAGCGCCTCTAGTGGCTGTCAATGAGACAGCCACTAGATGCTGGATTAACCCATATGTAAACATAGCAGTTTCTCACTGCTATGTTTACAGCAGGCAGGGTTAAACCTAGATGGACCTGGTACCCAGACCACTTCATTAAACTAAAGTGGTCTGGGTGCCTATAGTGGTCCTTTAACCGCTAAGAATATCTGTCACTAAGGTTTTATTATATAGAGACATATTGTCCAAATTAAAAGGAAATAAAAAAAAAAAATGTATTTTTAATTTGGAAAACATGTCTCTATTCTGGTATACTTTGTTTCTGTCTAACTCGAAGTAACAATAACCCTATCTAACATTAAGTAATGTAACTTACACAAATGATTTACTGTTTACTAGATCGGCCATTGCCAATTCTTACTATTCACTATTTACCAGATCATCCCTCGCTAAACCTTGCTAAACCTAACACTAACCATAACATGGCTCTATTTACCATATTGGCCACCATGTTGATTGATCACGCAGAGACACAATAACAGTACTGTAAGTGCCTTAAAATTGATTATTAGGAACAATATTTCAGTTTATTTGTACAATAATTGATGCAAGCCAGTTATAAGGCTTTCAAGTATTTCTGCTCATAGGTACACAGTCAGTACTTTTTAAATTATGTTCATGACTTACTAACAAATACGTAGGTTTTTTTATTTACAGATTTTGTGTTTTAACAGTTTTGCCATGATAAATATAATAAAAAAGAAATGGAGGGGGGCAGTATTGCAGAAAACTTTATATAATATTATTCAGTGCATTCAAGCATGGTTTAGGAAAACCTTATCTTACAGTTGGCTAGTTGTGTTTATTTACCTGTGACAGAGTAACTGTCAGAGTTTTATTAAAGGGTTACTCCAACGTATGATCCCTTTTGCTTTCAGAAGTGGCTGTGGATGAATGAATCTGTAAGTTGCAGCATTTCTGCTTGAAATTCTGCATATGCAGATATATTTGCAGTTTTGTGCCGCCATATGCCTCCCACATTGACCTTGATGTAGCTTGAGACTAGGGGTTTATTGCTTGATTTAGCTGGCAGTTGTGTCCTAGTTGTTGGTGCATATGACAGAGAAAGGTGTTGAGTTTTGTTGTGTGTAGCCCAATATCTGCTAGCCTTGTGACTATGGCCCCTGGGAGGTATTGAGAGTTAAAAACACTATGTGAGCTTATTGGCTTTTAAAAGACTGTTTCTGGCCCTTTAATTTGTTCTGTTACAGTTCTGCACTTTTGAACTGGCACTTGGATACAGCCAAAGTAGTCGAAGTGGCCGCCATTCGGCATACAAACACGTGGCTGGGCCTGGGCCTTTTTAATTCAGTCGAACGCGTTGAGCGGTGTTTGGTCGTCGAGTTCATGGAACTAAAATCGCATACGTGACGGCACGAACATCGCTGAACTTCTACCTTCTCTGGAACTTCAACACTTCGAATGGCCCCCGTTAGTGCATTTCCATAGTTTTTGAACTAAGGTGAATGGACCGGCCGCACAGCCCAAATCTCTGGAACTGTTTTGGGCGTGCAATCTGTCAAAATGGGACTTCCAGCTATCCCCCGAACCAATTCGCATGATTTTTGGATATGCTGGTTCAGAAAATGTAACTTTTATTGGAATTGCATGTATAGTTTTGAAGTTATAGAAAATGTGTAAAAAGTATATTTTTCACTTGGAGAGAATTGGAGAGAATTCACTTGGAGAGAATACAGTAATTAACTCAATTATCTCCCAAGCAGAGGGGGAGGAATTTACTATAATGAATGGGAGTGTTTTACTTTGTGACTGTAAACTACTGGCTGTTGAATTTGTGTTTGCAGTGCCCAACAAGGTCCACGTGGGTGGTAACCTTGTGGGGAAATGTGTATATAAGAAGCAATAAAGCCTCAGTGTATTCTGTTCCTGCTTAACCCTCAATCTAGAGTCTTGTCTCTTATTGGGGAATTGCTATATCACTACAAGGGATTGTTATGAGCTTCATACTCCCTTGGATAATCACTACTAAGCTTTTTTGAGAGGAGAGGTTCACCCATTGGAACCTGTGCCTTGTCGTGGCCTTAAGCTCCTCCTGCGGTCAAAGAAGATCAAGGGTAAGAAAAATACAAAAGACAAAGTAGTCCCTATTTTTTGTCTTATGTTTTAAATAAATTTTAAATCAGGAGAAAAAGAGCAGATTCTGAGAGAGGAAGAGAAAGGGAAACAATTAGAGAAAGGTAAGTTCAGCATGACAGTGCAACTTTAAGCGCCTCCATGCAGAGCACTGACCCAGGAAGCACCTCTAGAGGTAATCTGAGTGACTGTCACTAGAGGTATTACTTGGCAGCAATGTAAACACTGCCTTTTCTCTGAAGGGAGTTTATGGTTCAGCTACTTTGACTTAAATTTGAAATTCATTTAGTGAAAAACACTGGGTAGAAAAACATCTGCAAAATGGTGGGGTAAGGCAGGAAACACAAGCACAAAAGTAAAAAAAAAAAAACAGCAACACTAGAAGTGAAAAAACGTGAATGTAATCTTCCTAATGTATCTCACAAACACACCAAATAAACATAAAGTTAAAATAGTGGAAGAAAAAACAAACATTTGTGAAGGAAAAAAAAGTATATGTAAAAAAACAACCTGTACAAATGAAGTAAATCACTATATTCCATTAGATATCCAAAATAATGGAGAAATCTAGAAACAAATAATAAAAAAAAATACATAGTGTAATCCAGCAAGTATAATATAGATGTCATCCTCACAAACTGATGTAAATATGTGCGCTCATCACCCCTCCGGGGTATATCGAAAAGAAATGACTGTTCTTCTTGTATAGTAGATTTCTAGTGCTTATATCCTATAGACTGTAAACTCGTTAGAGCAGGGTCTTCTTCAACCTTTCGTTCCTGTAAGTTTTCTTGTAATTGTCCTATTTCTAGTAAAACCCCCCTCTTATAATATTTGAAAGCGCTACGGAATCTGTTGGCGCTATATAAATGGCAATAATAATGATATACAAGGATAAAGCCACAATAGTGAAGTATATCAAGACAAAAAACAAAACAAGGATTTATTGTATTGTGTGGCGAAAGTGACCTCGCCACTGGTTTTTGGAGAGGCCTGTTTGCCAGCCTCTTACCCTGTGCCTATGGCCCCTTTTATTTATTGTGGCTGAGAAGACCCTATTTGTGCCTATTGGGACTTTGAACAATGGTCTTCGAACTTTCAAAGTGGCACTTCGAACAGTGGAAGTAGTCGAAGTGGCCACCATTCGACATTCAAACACATGGCGGTGGCCATCATAAGCCTCGAGTACTATACGCAGTGTTTGGTCGTCGAGTTCATGGAACTCAAATCGGACACGCGACGGCATGAACAACGCTGAACAGTTACCTTCCATGATACTTCAACGGGAGTCGAACGGCGTTTGGTGAGTCGAAGCACACAAAATAAGGGACATACATTGACTATGTTCATTCACCATTACGTTTGGTAATTCGAAAGGTACTTCGACGGTTTGAAACGTTTTTTTTTCATGAAACTATGCGGTCGGTCAAAAAGAGACTTCCAGGTATTTCCTGAACCCCTGCTGTGATCTGGGTGATTTTGGATATGTTGTTCACCCAGATCAGGGCTATCAGGGGATGTGACTTTTATGGGCATGAGTTGTGTTTTAGGGTACTTATTAGACGTTGTAAAAATGTGTTTTTCTGCCTGGAGATAGAGTTACATACAGTACTTAATTTAATTATCTCACAGGCAGAGTGTGTTATTTGAGTGTCGTGCCGTTAATTACTGTTGGTTTATTCCCTTTGTGTCCCTGTGCCCAAGAAGGTTCACCTGGGTGTCACCCTTGTTGGGCAACCTACATAAAAGGCCATCTGTGGCTTCCATTAAACAGACTTACTTCACCCTCAATCACAAATGTGTTGGAACTATGAATACATTTATCTTGTATTATTGTTGTGTATAGGTACCTTGGAACTGTTTGGTTTTCTTTTTTTGTACTTGTAAGTGGTACATTAACCACAACTTAAAAAAAAAAAAAAAACACTTTTGGTTGGGTGTTAAGAAAAGTAGGATTGTGGATTTTAGTTGGAAGCAGACTAGGAGACAATTTATTTTTTAAATTAGTGGCTCTTTCAAAAATTATAGTAGGAAAATCAAGAATTCTATTTCCCAAAATGTCATCTATTTTAAGTACTTGCCAATGTTGTTTTATGGCTCCCTTTTTTTTTTTTTTTTTTTTGGCATCTCTATATTGAGTAATAATTGCAAAATCATTTTTTGGGTATTTTTTTCTTCCACGTTTCTTTTTAATGTTAAGAAGCAAAGATCTATCTGTGTTCCTAATTTTCATTTATTTTTTTATGTTTTCTCTCTATTATAGCCTTTCTTAATGTATCTGTCCTTTATAATATTGGGTTGAATGGAAAATGTTTGTTCGTCAGTACAATTGAAGATTATATCAGCTTTAGTGTACTAATAATCTTAGTTTTCATAATGACAGGAGGCGAATATTTGCAAATCTTTCTTTACTGAAAACTCCAGCAATCTTTCTTTACTGAAAACTCCAGCATAGAAACATAACAACCAATCAGAAAAAAAGTTATGATGCACATAAAAGGCCCTGTCTATGACATCACTTCCTCTTTCTTTGAAACAAAACCACAAATAACAACTATAAAACATAATCATATTAAACGCCAATAGTTCAGTAACATAATAGAATATCCAACTCCAGTAGTTCCGTGATGTAGAGGTATGGAAGGTGAATCTTTGTCTTGTTGAGAAGACGTTCACACTGCAAGAAAAGAAAAAAGGTGAAAGGTCTCTGGCGTGATAATTTGTCCGCATACAATAAACATTAAGAATCTGACATAACAATGGATGCCTGAGTGGGTAATCAATATATTAATTCTAAATTAATGTTATTTAATAAATAAATACACAACATATTCCAAGGTACATGTCTAATTATTCACCCTATACAATCCTCTCAAGATACATGTCTAAGTATTAACCCCTTAAGGACCAAACTTCTGGAATAAAAGGGAATCATGACATGTCACACATGTCATGTGTCCTTAAGGGGTTAAACATACAACCATATATCGTACGTGTCTTCCTGAACATAAAATACGTATTCTGTTCAGCTTGAGTAAGACATGGGAGGGATCCTATAGGGCGGGAAATATTCGCCTCCTGTCATTACTAAAATTAAGATTATTAGTACACTAAAGCTAATATAATCTTCAATTTTACCACATGACAGGAGGCTTCATATTTGCATTTTTAAAGCTTCGAATAGACTAATGTGAAGGAAGCATGAGATGTTTGCCGAAAGTTAAACGTCCTAAATGTACTCTCGCGTCCAAGCCGCGCAGTTCATAATGTCGGTTAGGGAGGTGCCTGCCGTTAAGGCTTGGGAGGCTGCCGCCCCTCTGACCGAGTTCGCTCTGAAGCAAGGTTCAACGCCGGCTAACGATAATAGCCAGCGGACCCATCTAGCCAGTGTTGTCGTAGACACCGGTCCGTGAGGCCTTGTGTAAGAAATCAGGAGTTGACCCATCAAATTAGTTCGAAGGGGAGCTGTGATTTCTGTATACCTCATTAGTGTCCTGACAACACATAGTTTGGGGTCTGACCCAAAATACGGGTATGACACTGAAGATGAATCTGACTTAGTTGTCTCGATATGGAAAAGGTAACTCCGTCCGGTGTGAGAGAAACCGTCCACATCGAACGCTCTGTCACCTGTCGAAATGAGACGAGGCATAACCAGAAGGCCAGTTTGGCTGAGAGTTGTTTCAGCGACTGATAGGGGTTGTCCGGCCATTCCCTAAGGAATTTTAGCACCACATCCACCTGCCAGAGGCGTGAATACTTGGGTGCTGGGGGTCTCGTTAATTTGGCACCCCGTAGTAGCTGACAAATCTGTGGATCTTGACCTACTGGTCTGCCTTGTACCGGAACGTGTGCCGCCGATATGGCAGATCTGATCACATTGAGGGATCGATATGATCGCCCCAGCGAGAACAGATGAGATAGGTAGTTAAGGATCAGTGAGACAGGGGATCGGAATCCCTTTCCACACACCAATCACTCCAGGTCGACCAGGCGGAAATATAGAATTTCCTGGTGCCGGGAGCCCATGAGTCCCATAGGAGGTCTTTAGTTGATTGTGATAGGCCGTGGACTGACCAGGATCCCTTGAAATCGTCCAGGCCACTAGCGCCAGTTGTCCTCCCAGGGCGAGGGAATGGGCTTCCCCTCGAGGTCCCGTCAGAAGTAGAGGGAAGGCATGGAGTAGTAGGGGGGGTTTTCGTGAGACATCTCCAGGAGATCCGGGAACCATGGTTAGCTCTGCCAGAGGGGTGTTATGAGCAGGAGAGATATCTTGTGTGTATCGAAGCACCCTTGCTATCGTGGAGAACGGCTGGGCCACGTTTGCAGGGATTCATCCACCGCTTCGCAGTTCGGATCCGGAGGAAGAGCCAAAGATCGCTTTGCCAATCCAAGCTTGTATGTGAAGTAACCACCATCGAAATTCCGTCCTCACTTCTGCTGACAGTGGGATCCAGTGGTCGTATGAGTAACCGGTGCGTAGGTATCTCGCCTTCAGTCGTTGCATGGCCCTGTAGTGTAGTGGGCCCGGGAATATCGCTTGTATGGAGGAGAGGAGTCCCACAATCCGGGCGAGTATCCAGAGGGGAATCGTATCCAACCTTAGAGCGAGTCTGACATCTTTCCTTATAGAGGCATCTTTGCAGTAGACAGACGCAGAACGCAGTTCTCCAAGTCGATGTCGAAACCGAGGAACTGGCCCGACACAGAGGGAGAAGCGATCTTTGTGTACTACAAAACCCATGGATTCCAGAAAGTGAACGACAAATTTTGTCTGCAATCGTAGCCTGGATTCGCAAAGGATCAGCAAGTCTTCCAGGTATACGAGGCATAGCACGCCCAAATTTTCGGGTGCGTGCCCTCACTGGTTTCAGTAGCTTCGTGAGCACCACGAAGTCGTAAACTGCCATGTTTGTCCTCTCCACTGGAATCGTAGGAAACCTCGGCAGTCTAGGGCAACGGATACTGACAAGCATGCGTCCTTGAGGTTCAGATGTGTAAATCAGTCGTTATCGCTTAGGAGGTCTTGTAGAAGATGAATTTCCTCCATCCTGAAGTGTTTGTATACCACGTAGGAGTTCAATTGATGTAGTCTCCTGGCTTCTTCTTGACCAGGAAAATATTGCTGAGGAAGCCTTCCCCTCCGGTACATATTGAATTGCGCCCTTCTTGAAGAGGGTGCGGATTTCCTTGTCCACGAGGCGTTCCTGTGCCGCCAGCATGCGTATTGGAGGTGAAGGGGCAACCTGAACGGCTGTGATAAAAAAACTCTATGACGTAGCCTTGTACTGTCTGGAGAACCCAGGCGTCTTTGGTAATTGTCTCCCAATTCTGTAAAACAGAGACAGGCTGCCGGTCATAAAATTGGAAACAGTTGGGTATGTAGGTGGACTCACTAGTAGAGAAGCGGCCGCGGCCTTGGTTCTATCCGCGCCTCTGTAGGATGAGGTCCTTTGTGTAGTAGATGGGAGAAATATGAGGACTGTATATACGATCTGGAACCTGTCGCCCAGAAGCGGCTGGTGGCCCGGTTCCGCTACTGACCAGTCCTCCCAAAAACGCCTCTGCCCGTAGGGGTGTGGAAGACTTGTTTTAGCGAGGTTTGGGCTTAATTTAGTGTAGTGAATAAATTCATGTGTTTCTTGAGTTCTGCGATGAACGCTTCGTCAAATAGTAGGCCTTGTGCTTTTGGACCGAATTCTTTTGTTCCTAAGTCCAAGAGTGTGTTGTCGATGCGGACCAGTGCAGATTTGCGCATTTCGGCGCATAGTGCTTCATTTGCGTTGCCCAGGAGGCATAACGAGCATTGAGCCCATTTTCTGATGGTGTTAGGGTTGCTTTGTGTACCCTGGTTGAGCGCCAGATCCGCAAAGTAGAGCATCTTTGCAATTAGGCCTGGTAAATCAAGTACTTTATAGTGTGTCGACCTCAGGCTTTTCTCCCCCCCCCCCCATTGCGGGGGTTTCGTCCCGAGCGTGCAATGAAAACTACCACAGTGTTGTTGAACTCGGGCGTAACTGCCACTTTGTCTGGTAGCAGTGGTCTGGGGTATTCGGCCTTGAGGCGTGCGCGTACTTCCATCTCCGGGGGGTTGCGCAGCCAATAGTGCACAAAACGTGTTATGTGGTCCGGGGACTCCACTCTGAAGACCGTGGATGCAGGATGTTGCGGGGGTCGAAGAGTGGGGCCCCTTGTTCGTCCAGGAACGTTCCGTCTTCGGCTACTCTGGTTTAGTGCCGCTACTGCTATCTCTGCCTCAGCCGTCGTCACCGAGTAAGGTTTCCCTAACGTACTTTGAGGAAGTGTGGGGTAGGTCTTGCCATTCTTCTTCCTCAGATGGCGAGTCGTCTTTGTGCCACTCATCTACCATGTCCAAAGTGCTTGGTTGGTAATAGTCTTCTTTGTCGGAAGATTGTGGTGGACGGGGTTTGGATTCCTGGTGCTCCGGCCTCTTGGTCTGTTTGATGGGCGACTTGCCCTTCATCTTAGTGGCAGGGGGGCAGGAGCCCTTCCTTTGACGTTTTGACTTGAAGACTTTTGGGCCTGAGGCCTCCATCAAGCAATTTGGGGCAGAGCTCATAACAGAACCTTCTCCACTGAGGCCGCTACTGCGGCATTTATCATTGCCTGGAAATCTTGGGAAGGTTGAGAGTGTCCTCCGTGACTCGTTCCCGTCCTGTTGGGAGATATTGGCAGTCAGTGGGAGTCGTGTTGGAGGGGTCAGCACGTAGGGGTGCTAGACTCCTGGTAGAACTGGGGATCACCCAGATTAAACGGCTTGAATTGCCTGCTTTAGTTTGAGTGTATGAATACTTGTGCCAAGTGTAGATTGGTCACCTCTAATAGTTTAATCTGGCAACTGAGAGCCGTGGTGCAGGCGTGACTGACTGGTAGTGGTGTTGGTCTGGTTAGCCGGGTTAACCACAAATGTACGCCAGAGCTGTATGCACGGTTTTTAACAATCCGGCTTATTATAGAAGCGTGTGGGGCCTGTCTCCTTAAGGTCTGCAGCCGCAGGACCCTCGTGCATTCGGCTGGGGTTCATCCCAGGTGGTGTGCCATGGTAACCCTGAGGACACCCACGTTATAATTATTGGCACCTTACAAGCATTGCATGCATATCTGGGGGTCACCCCAGGTGGTGTGCCATGAAAAATTACCCAGAGGACACCCACGTTCAATATCTACACTAGGTACAGTAAATATACATATATGTATCCCTGTGAAGGGTACTCTGCAATACACTCAGTTTCCTAAATGGTCCTGCATTCAAATCATATCCAGCACGTGGAGTGGTACTGTTGCTTTAATGTAAAACTGACAGGCAGTGTTTAAATATCCATATATGTATGTGGAGATCAGTTTGAGCTGAGCTGATTTACTGTGGATGCAATCCTGAGAAAGGAAACCAATGCTAAGGTGCAGATTGGGTGGTGTGCCATGAAAAAAATACCCAGAGGACACCCACGTTTAGAACGTACATTAGGTACAGTAAATATATATGTATCCCTGTGCAGGGTAATCTGGAATACACTGTCTCCTTAAATGATTTGCATGCTCAAATATCCAACAAGTGGATTGTTTATTAGTTCCTATATGTGAAACTGACAGGCAGTGTAAAGCACTCATCACCAGTACATGGAGCTGTTTGATATAGTGAGGGCAATCCTGAGGGAAAGTGTATTGGAAAACTGACAGGCAGTGTTACAAATTCATCATAAGTATATTTGGTGATGTTAGATTTATAACGGTGAGTAGCAATCCTGAGAAAAAGGCAACACTGAAGGTGCAGATCGAGTGATTCTCGATCTGTAAAGCAAGAGGGAAGGCGGCCGACGTGGATCTCGTGAGACGCGAGATCCAAGATGGCCGCCGTTCGCGCGCAAATGACCGCAACGGTGAAAAAAACTCCCCGGCCCCACACAGTCCCAACCAGTGCCGGAAAATGAAATACAACGAGAACAGGTCCGCGGAGCGAGACCGAGGAAGGGGAACCGAGCAAGGGAAACAAAACTTCTACAGGTAATACACCAGTATACCAGGGGACAGTGAGAAAACAGTCATGGATACAGTAGAAGTCTAGGAGGGACAGGTATAGGAGAGCCAGGAGTATATTGGCAAGAAGTATGAAAGGAAAAACGAATACAAATAGTCTGTAAACATGAGGTTACACAGGAGAGGCAAAATACTCTGACCTGTTGTAGGCTGGAGCAGCAAAGAAAGAGGAAGTGATGTCATAGACAGGGCCTTTTATGGGCATCATACCTTTTTTCTGATTGGTTGTTATGTTTCTATGCTGCTGGAGTTTTCAGTAAAGAAAGATATGCAAATATGAAGCCTCCTGTCATGTGGTAAAATTCCTCCTGAGACTAATCAGTTGGCTTTTGGGAATATTTATCAACCAGGAGGGATGATGTGAGCTGGTGTGTTCTATTTCAGTATTACAGTCTGTAGTTTTGAAAAATGTTTTGGTTTTTAATTTTCCAATGTTTCAGTTCCTATAGTTAGAATCTTCATAGATGGATTTGATGGGCCTATGTCTCATTTTTGGGGATTATAGCAGTTTGACTGTTCAAATAACCCCACAAAGGGCTTCTATTTGATAAAGCAGACACCCCAAGGTATCTTATATGGCGTATATTGTGCCTTAATTTGTCTCTATTTGTTCGGTAATTTATGTCAATGTTTGTGGTGAGGGGGAAAAGATTGCATTTTTAAATACATGTTGAGTATTTTTTACACTTGATATGTGCCACTGTCATAAAATCCCCCAAATCATGATCAAGTACATCATGGCTCGACAAATCCCAGGCGCCAGATCGCCACGGCGACTAGAAATTTCGCCCTGGCGTCTGGGATTTGCCAGCTCTCTAGTAAGTGTGGGAGGGGGCTTTTTTTCGCAGGTACATGGAGGCTGACGTCCGCCATGGGGTACATGGAGACAGCCGCCCGCGGGTGAATTATGGGCGGCGCGCGAGGGTGCAGTACTCTGCCTGTAGCTTCTCTCTGCTCCCTCGTGCTCTAATGATGTCGGGGGACGGAAAATTTCATCATTCCGGCCCCGGCATCATTACAGAGCGCGAGGGAGCAGAGAACAGCTACAGGCAGAGTACTGCTCCCTCCCATACAGTAAGCGTGAGCCCCACTGGACCCCAGGGAAGACCCACTCAGCTCTCCCAAAGGTAGGGAGGCTGAGTGGGTTTCAATTAAAACATAAATGTGTGTGTGTGTAAGCCTGTGTGAGTCTGTCAAGAGTGTGTGTTTGTGAGAGCCTGTCAGACTGTGTGTGTGTTTGTGAGAGAGCCTGTCAGACTGTGTGTGTGTTTGTGAGAGAGCCTGTCAGACTGTGTGTGTGTTTGTGAGAGAGCCTGTCAGACTGTGTGTGTGTGTTTGTGAGAGAGCCTGTCAGACTGTGTGTGTGTGTTTGTGAGAGAGCTTGTCAGACTGTGTGTGTGTGTGTTTGTGAGAGAGCTTGTCAGACTGTGTGTGTGTTTGTGAGAGAGCTTGTCAGACGGTGTGTGTGTGTTTGTGAGAGAGCCTGTCGGTGTCTGTGTGTGTGTGTTTGTGAGAGAGCTTGTCAGACGGTGTGTGTGTGTTTGTGAGAGAGCCTGTCAGACTGTTTGTGAGAGAGCCTGTCACTGTGTTTGTGAGAGAGCCTGTCGGTGTCTGTGTGTGTGTTTGTGAGAGAGAGCCTGTCGGTGTCTGAGTGTGTGTTTGTGAGAGAGAGCCTGTCAGTGTCTGTGTGTTTGTGAGAGAGAGCCTGTCAGTGTGTGCGTGCGCGTTTAGGTACCTGCCCCCTCCGATCGCATGAGGAAGGTGTTTTTTACTCACCTTTCTTCCCATTTTCCCACGCCGTGCCAGTTTCGACATGGCTGAGATGATCAGTCTTTATGATCTCAGCTAAGGCAATGCTTTCCCTTAGGAAAGCATTGGGAGGATTTTGTGCATGCGCAGCAAATGTACCTATCCGCATCTCCTCATAGAGATGCATTACATTAAACAATCTCTATGAGGAATATTCAGCGCCTCCATGCAGAGCTTGGAGACACTGAACCTGGGTGCTGCACGTGGTGCAGCTGTGACTCAGGACTCTCAAGTGACCGTCTGAGTGACTGTCATTAGAGGTGTTGGTAAGCAGCGATGTAAACTCTGCCTTTTCGAAGAAAATGCAGTGTTTACACTGAAACACCTGCAGGGACAGACTATAGACACCAGAACAACTACATCAAGCTGTAGTGGTTCTGGTGACTATTGTGTACCTTTAAGAATTGCACTTTCTCGTTGAAAATGACTGGCTCCTAACTTTTTTAGCTGACTCCCATATTCCAAACAAATTTGTCAAGCCCTGAGGTACATCTTCTGTGTAAAACAATATGCCCAATGTATGACCTAGACATTATTTAGTGAAGTTGCAGTGCTGTAAAAGAGACGTGACAAGTTCAGGTTTTTAAGTGTGAATTTTCATGGTGGGTTTTGATGCGTAAAGTCCCACTTTAGAGCACTTTAGCAGGCTCCAACTACACCATGAAGACATCCCATGGTATTTCAAAAGACCTATTTTAAACCTTGGCGTGGGATAATTTTTCCGCTAGCGTGTACCAAGTGTAGTGGTAATAAGCATTTTATCTGCTTTTTTGACACACGTAGTTAGTTTGCACAGTATATTTTGCAAACATATACTCCATTTTGGAGTAGCTTAACTTGTTTGTTATTCAAACTACCCCACAAACGCATACTATTTTTTAAAGAATACTCCCTGGGGTATTTCAAAAGGCATATTTTGAACCTTCACGTGGGATCGTTTTTTCGCTAGTTTGTTCCAGGTGTAGTGGTAATGCATATATATTTTTTTATTTTTAAATAATTTTTACACTTAAAATATTTTTATAATTTTATTTTACTGTTCACCTCTAACTAGCAGTAAGCAGCACTAACAGTTCCTCAATTTCCCATAACTCCCACCCACGCCAGCTAGCAAAATATATAATTTTAAAATATTTAAATTAATGAAATAAATTGACTTCACACTGAGCCTTTAAGATCAGGGAGGCTGACCAGGAGTCCCTGCAGCACAGCCTATCAGAACAATCACAGCTGGGCAATCGGGTGATCCCGGTCAGCCTTGAACACAGAGTTAGACCGGACGAGCGTTAACCCCACGATCGCTGAGATCTGGGGTTAACTTTAGTAAATTACGTAAATTTTCCGTCATTCGTTCTTAATGGTAGGACCAGCATGACAGAAAATATCCGTCTAGTGTCGGGAAGGGGCTAAGCACATTTATACTGTTGTAGGTAGGTTCTATCACAGTATCCATATAACCCCTACGTATATACATCAATTAGGGAGCTACATAAACTATATGCAGAGGGAAATCAATCTCTCCTGTGAAGAGCTGGGGTGGAGACAGAGAGACTGTGAGTCAATAAGACTGCTGAAACTATATGGGAACAAAAAGGTATTTTTTACATAGTTACATAGCTGAAAAGAGACTTGCGTCCATCAAGTTCAGCCTTCCTCACATATGTTTCTGCTGTTGATCCAAAAGAAGGCAAAAAACCCAGTCTGAAGCATTCAAATTTTGCCACAAACTAGGAAAAACATTTTCAAACCTTCATTTCTATTTGTTAAACTATTGGACGGCCTAGCTGCCCAGTAGCATAGAAAGGGTATTCTATGTTGGTCTCCAGTGTGGAGTAGGATTTATTTTTGGTTTTCATGTTTTGCTGTGGCTCAGTTGGGGCATGCTTGCTAAATAAAGCTTTCCTCATATTGGAAGAAAGAATGGTTTCTGCTATTTATGACCCAAGACCCGGCCAGCCTGCTAGTGTATGTGTATGCAAATGTATGTATGTGTATGTATATGTGTGTGTGTGTGTGTGTGTGTGTGTGTGTATATATATATATATATATATATATATATATATATATATATATATATATATATATATATATTCTTATAGTATATTTAGGGATCGGGGGGGAGGGGTTAGTGTTAAGGTGAGTAGGCATTTGGGATATATATTGAGGTTGTATCCAACATGCTTTTTATAAAACTACAATCTGATGACTATCATAGGGAAGGGAAAAATATAATTACATTTGCCAGCATTTACCATAAAGTATTTGATTCTCAGTTAAAGCTTTAAACCAGGAGGGCCCAAAAGGTAAATGCCCATATGTCGTCTAACTACAATTCCCATCATGATGTACATGCCTTTAGTATGACAAAGCATCATGGAAACTGTAGTTTTAAAACCTCTGGGGATCTAACCTTTTAGGCACCCCATCTTTAAGCTACCTGGCATATGAGACCACATTCTGTATGCCCTCTTATCTCTTTTGTTTTGAGATTTATGCTCTCCATAAGTCATGTAATTTACTTTTTTTTTTTTTTTTTTTTTTGCAGCTGTGTTCTTCTGACCACTGATGTTGCCGCCAGGGGTCTGGACATCCCAAATGTGCAACATGTTCTACATTATCAGGTAATGAAGATCTGAGGTTCATCATGTTCTCTAACATCCGGTTTAACCACCCACATTTGAGTAATTCGGATAAGGATGTAAGGTTTGAGTAAGAGACTAGATTTAAGTGTGAGAATGCCCTTTTGCCTTTTTCCGATTTGTTTCTTCTTCTCTTCCTCTTTAACCCCTTAAGGACACATGACATGTCTGACATGTCATGATTCCCTTTTATTCCAGAAGTTTGGTCCTTAAGGGGTTAAGAACCTGTTCCTCATCCTCAATGTATTTCTCCTTAACACCTAAGAAAAATATGGACTACTTTGCCTTATATAATTTTCCTTTGCTTGGCAATCTTGATGAATTGTGGGGCTTAAAGGGACATGCATCACTTCACACTTTTTTTTAAACCCGCAAGCAAACATTTTTAACAAATATAACAAACTAAAGCAAGATTATTATTTTTTTTTTTTTTTTTAAGTATGTAATAAACTTTTAGGGTGGCTGAAGAAACTCCATTTTACCCACCCATCTCAGTTTTAGACCAGTCTACTAATGACAGAAACAGGGCATTGTGTGCAGCAACAAATGCCTTCTCTCTGCACTGACTAACACAGCAGGAGAGAGAAACCCGACACTGCTGCCTGCTCTGCATGATGACTCTAATCAGGCTCTGTCCCTGGTCAGGATGTTGCAAGGTGGAAAGATCGTGATACTATGTCATAATGTGTAAATCTGTCAGGCATGCCCAATTCACTTCTCCACAATTCTTTGGCTTGGGTACTGATTGGTTAGTTCAGTGTCCCTTCCGTAGTGTGTTTGGAAAGCATACGAAAGAATAGGCAGGTAAATATGAGGGGGAAAAAAACATTTTTAAGATGGAGGATTTAAAGCTATTGAATTAGTTTTTTTTTTTTCCAAAGGGATGCATATGCGTTTAAAGCAAGCTTCACTTCCTTTGTCAAGCTAATAGAGTAAGTGGAACTTGCCTTAAGCTTCACTCTTTGTCAAGATTGTCTAGTAAAGGAAAAATGCATACTACAATGTAGTTCCTACTTTGTCATCTTTCAATGAGAAATCAACCAGCAATGAAGAAAATGGTTCTGAAAGATGAAGAGAAGAGAAAACAATAGGAGGAAGGTAAGTTTGATGTGACAGAACCACTTTAAATAATTTGCCAACCCATTACCACAGTGGAAAGACTGCCCCAAAGCAATCAAATAATCTAGTTTGGGCAATGGTTCTTCTGTTCCTGGTCCTCAATGTATGCATTAACCCTTTAAGACCGGAGGGCGTACTATTGCTGGCTGGAAATAAAATAATGTTAAAACAGTGTAAACAAAAAAAAAAAAAAAAAAAATATATATATATATATATATATATATATATATATCCTTAGATTATATGTATATATCTATATATATATATATATATATATATATATATATATATATATCTATTATCTATATAGGGAGAGAGAGAGATAGATATGATCTAAGTGTGTGTGTGTGTGTGTATATATATATATATATATATATATATATATATATATATATATATATATATATACACACACACACATACACTGTCTAGGTGTATTTAACTATTAATATATATTAATATCAAATGACACGTAGACTGATACTGATTAAATATATATAATTATTGTTTTATATATATATTTATATATAATATAAAAAGTATGTAAATACGTTAAAAAATAAAATTTAAAAAATAATTAAAAATAAATAATTAAAAAATATATAGATGTGTGTTATTTCGTTCTAACTGTATTGTGATAATATATATATATATATATATATATATATATATCAAAATACACGTGGAACAAAATAATATATATATACGTATATATCACTATATATATACCTATATATAACTAAAAATATTTCAAAAAAATTATATATATATATATTCTACACATATATTTATGTAATATTTTTACATAATTAGGTATCTTAATTAATTACAATTAGCGGGACCTGCCTGACAACCCATGCCAAAAGTATAGGGAATTTAATTTGCTAACACTATATTTAACCCTATAACTTTCCAAGACACCCTAAAACCTGTACATGGGGGGTACTGTTTTACTCGGGAGACTTCGCTGAACACAAATATTAGTGTTTCAAAACAGTAAAATGTATTACAACAATATCATCGCCGGTAAAAGTGAAGTTTTTTGCTTTTTTCACGCACAAACAGCACTTACACGGACGATATTATTGCTGTGATACTTTTTACTGTTTTGAAACACAAATATTTGTGTTCAGCGAAGTCTCCCGAGTACAACAGTACACCTCATGTACAGATTTTATGGTGTTTTCAAAAGTTACTGCGTCAAATATAAGGTTTGTGTTTCATTTTTTTTCACATTAAAATTCGCCAGACTGTTTACGTTGCCTTTGTTACCCTATGGTAGCCCAAGAATTAAAATTACTCCTATGATGGCATCCCATTTGCAATAGTAGACAACCCAAGGTATTGCAAATGGGATATGTCTAGTCTTTTTTAGTAGCCACTTAGTCACAAACACTGGCCAAAATTTGCGTTTTTTGCATTTTTCACACACAAACAAATACGAACGCTAACTTTGCCCAGTGTTTGTGACCAAATGGCTACTAAAAAAGACTGGACATAACCCATTTGCAACACCTTGGGTTGTCTACTATTGCAAATGGTATGCCATTATGGGTGTAAATTTAATTCCTGGGCTACTATACAGTCCCAAAGGCAACGTAACCAATCTGGCGAATTTCAATTTCAAATGTAACGTGCTATATTTGACCCTGTAACTTCCCAAAACACCATAAAACCTGTACATAGGGGGAACTGTTTTACACGTGAGACTTTGCTGAATACAAATATGTGTATTTTATTGAGTAAAAGCAAACAGTATTATGACATTGACAGTTAAAATGTCATGTAGAACTTAAAAAAATTACAACATTTCTTATTGTCTCCCATTTTTGTTCATATTAAATTATGTTTCATAGCTAAATATTTGATATTAAATGAAAGCCCTGTTTCCCCTGAATAAAATGATATATAATAAGGGGGGGTGCATTTAATATGAAAGAGGTGAATTACGGTTGGACAGACTTATAGCGCAAATGACAGGTTTTGTTTATGTTTTGTTTTGTTCACAACGTGTACATTTGGCTCAGTCCTTAAGGAGTTAATTATTGCTAACAGACCACTGTCAATGTTTTTTTTTTATCAATTCATGCCAGTTTGCTCTCCCCTAAAACATACACCCCAACATTGGGAAGTATGAAATCAGGACAGGAGTGGGCAGACATGTGTCATGAGCTGCCAAGTGTGGATTATACTCAGATCTCATCTCATTCACTTCCTCTTCTCCCTTGCACCCCCATCCTTTCTTTTCTAGTTCCCAAACCTTAATTTTCTAGTAAATACACAGCACTATTCCTGTACAGGTGTTGTGATCTAAATACAGAATACAGATCAAGAGCTCCATTTACAAGGGTTATGACCTCTGAATCCTGTGACATTTACTGATTGTTATATATTCTTATATGCTCTCTGATTTTCTTTGTGAGAGCCCACAATTTTTTTTAAAAACACTTCTTTTTATTTAACCCCTTAAGGACTGAGCCAAATGTACAAGTTGTGAGCAAAACAAAATGTAAACAAACCACAGAATTTTACTATATGTCTGTTCAACAATAATTTACCTCTTTCATACGAAGTGCACCCACACTTATTATATATAATTTTGTTCAGGGCAAACAGAGCATTCATTTCATATCAAACATTCATATATGGAACTCCGTTTTATATGAATAAAATAAAAAAAAATGAAATTAAGAAATTTTGTTATTTTTCAATTTCTGCATGGCAGTTTAACTGTTAATGTCAGAATACTGTTTTTTTGGTTTTCCTGCAATAAAATAATAAAATATACATATTTGTATTCAGAAATGTCTCACAAGTAAAACAGTACCCCCCATTGTATAGGTTTTATGGGGTTTTCAAATGTTACAGGGTCAAATATACGGCTTGTCCATTTTTTTTTTTTTTTTTTTTCCTACATAGCAATTTGGCCGATTTTGGTTTGCTGGGCCTAGGTTGCCTTTGAGACCGTATGGCAGCCCAGAAATGAAAATTACCCCCATCATGGCATACCATTTGAAAAGGAAGACATCCCAGGGTATTCAAAATGGGGTATGCCCAGTCTTTTGTAGTAGCCACTTGGGCACAAACCCTAGCCAAAGTTAGTGGTTTTTTTTTGCATTTTTCACATAAAAACTGTACTTTCACTGATATTATTGTTAGTATATAGTTTAGTGCCCTGAAACACTCCTAGTTCTGTTCAGTGATGTCTCACAAGCGTCACGGTACCCATATGTATAGGTTTTATGGGGTTTTGGAAAGTTACAGGGTCATCTATATGGCTTATCCATTTATGCTTTTTAACATTGAAATTTGGCAAAGTTATTTCCTGGGTCTATCTCGCCTTTGAGAGAGCATGACAGCCTGGGTAATAACATTTCCACTATAATGGCATACCATTTTCAAAAGTAGACAACCCAGAGTATAACAAATGGTGCATTGCAAGATGTTTGGTCTAAATTCTTTTTCAGAAATGAAGGGCCCACATAGTGGTTATAGTTTTATTTGTGCTTTTTCACACACATAATTTTCACAGGACATTTCATATTCCTGATATGAGTTATTGCAACAAAGCCTCACTATTTTTATTTAACATTGTCTTCTGAATATAACAGTACCCCCATGTACCAGATTTTCTGTTTTTGGGGGGAAGTTATGGGGACAAAAATATTAGATGCCCTTTCAGCTAGTAAGTTTGTTAAAGTGATTTTCTGGGCCTATGTGGCTTTACAGAGAGCATGGCAGCCTGGGTAATAACATTTCCACCATTATGGCATACCATTTTCAAAAGTAGGCAACCCAGAGTATAACAAATGGCATAATTTGAGATGTTTGGTCTAGCCATTTTAACAGAAATGCTGGGCCCATGTAGCGATTTCTACTTTGATTTTTGTCTTTTTAATCAGATAAATAGCATTTTGACTGGAAATGTCATAATCCTGATATTGGTTAGTGCAATAGAGATTTGGTATTTTGATTTAACACTGTCTTATGAATATAACCGTACCCACATGTACCATGTTTCCAGGTTTTTATTATATCACAGGAATCTGACAGTACCCACACACACTTTGATCTGGAGGCAGAGATATATTTGATCTCACATAGAGAGTTACTGTATTAAAAGTTTGATAAGTTAAAAAAAAACTATTTTATTTTAACCCTTTCAGTGCTAATCGCAGCATTAACTCCGTGATTAGTTTTTTATTGGGAAGTCACATTTCAAGTACTACAAATGTAGTATTTTGAGTTGTTTGGTGTAGCCACTTTAGAATGGCTAGTGTAAACAGGGACAGGCCAAGGTCAGGGGAATCCAGAAGTCAGAGTAGTCAGTAAAACAAGCCAATGGGTCGGTACAGGGAGCTAACAAAGCTTAGTCAGGTCAAGCCGAGGTCAGAAATCCAGGGAAATCAAGCAAACAAACTGCCAAAGTCCCATACAGAGTGATTCAGAAGTTCAGCTCTGTATGGTAGACTTTGAAACAGTCTGTTATGCAGAGGGCAGGTTGGGCAATAACAACTGGAGTCCCTTCGGACTCCTTTCTTGTAGCAAACACAGCACATTTTTGGGGGAGCTTTTTTGCTGGTGGTTGGTGGGATTCGGGAAGGGAAGTGTTTGCCACAAAGTCTTTGGAGATCTAATGATTCCAAAGTGGGATTGGGGGGGATGGGTAAATAACATACGGGACAAAAGGCTTAGCGTGAATTCGATGAAAGGGCAGGGCTTACCTATGACCACTTTTTTTTTTTTTTAATAGAGAACCTAGGCATTGAAAATTGCATTCTGGCTCACGTGGATTGCAATTTTCTTGTACCATGTCCTAGTTTTTCAGTTCACCAGAAAGGCCTGTATGCAGCCAAGTCTACTTCCCCCATAAACTTGGTGTAGTCTACAATGCACTTCGGCTTTTGCTCAGTACTACCTCTTTTTTTCCCAGATGCTCAGTACTACCTCTCACAGACACTGGCACTGTACTTTCGTCGTGTATCTTTCCTATCTCTGAAGCGAAGGGCAAGCAACTCATCCTGGCGGAGAGCTAAAGAGGAACTTCTACTGCTTCTGCCTCTTGCCAGGGCTTTGGGGAAACCCCTGCGATTCTTCCTCACTGTGCCACAGGCTAGCATTTCAAAGCAATATCAATTTTTGAATAATTGTATACTGGTATAATAATTGTCAACCCATAGCCTTATTTAACAAGGTTAAACATTAGATCCCAAACAATCTTGCCACTTGTACCCACATAATCAGGGCATCCTGGTGTGTGCTTAGTTGGAATAGATTGCTTAAATAGCAGTCGAACTTTAAATTTCATTAGGGACTTGTCAATTGAAATATCTTTATCGGGGGATATAATTTTCAGAAAATTTGTCTGACAGGAGTTGGATAAAGGGCCTAATTTTATAGAGCCTGTCAAACAGTGGGTTGTTTCTAGGGGGGGGGCAGTGAGTTATCATTAAAATGAGGGAATCGCAGCAGTTGCAGGTAGCGATCTCTCTGCATAACCTCAGGGAAAAGAGGGGTAGCCAGGATGCATTGCTTGCTCCAGTAGGACCTGATACTGGGCTTTTTAACAATACCCATCATTGGGGTTAAAGTCCAAAACCGCTTCATCTCTGCGACATCCATGGGTCTCCACATAATCCTGCGACTATGATGGGATCCCGGATGTGCAGAGAGATACTGCATGGCAAACAAATTTATTTGCTGAGCCATGAGCTCAAATACATTGTCCGACATAAAGAGCTCAAAAAAACTAATTGGCTTGCAGTCGTCCACTTTTGTTGGGGATATTTTCAGCTTTACACGGGGACCCGCTTTGGTTGATGGTTGTTTGCCAACTCTTACAGAGCTCTGGAAATTGGAAATGAAAAGCAGAGACGTGTTCCATATCCAACTCAACCAATTTAATGACACCGTTATTTTTATACATACTTTATCAAAGCAGGATGGGAGGGAGAAAAAGCTGAGCATATGGGCGGGACAATTACGTAGATTGTTATTCACAAGTTATAAGCAGCTGTTTCTTGTTATATTCTATGTTTTATAACTCACGTATATTTGATTAAAAAAACAAACAGATGTTTACAAATACCAAAATCTTGGACAATTAACAATAACATTTCGCAATCCGTATTATTCCCGTAAATGATATTAAGAAAAATTCTTCCGGGAATGTATACGAACAAATTAACCATTATATGAACACCTAGGATAGATCGTAAAATGCATATTCATATCCTACAACAGTGATGCCAGGTGTAACAGTGACGGCGGTATTTCTGGGGCCATCATGTTTGGAGGCACCCAGTCTCCGTCTGGCATTGGGCATTCTGAGCGTCCTCTTGTGAGTGGTGGTGGAGCACCATCACTTGAGGTCTCACTCAGAGGCTCAATGTCAGAGGCAGTGATAGTGTCACTGTCTTGCAGAGTGTCACTATCACTGCCTGCCAGAATGGCATACACCGCCTCAGCTGGGGACATACGCCATTCTAGGGGGACAAATTAATTTATATACTAAAAGGGTAATTAATTATCTACCTGCCTAACATCCACTACCCACCCTCAAAAAATAATATAAATGTACTGATCACAGTATAGGCAGTTGCAATCAGTACTGAAAGGGTTATTTTTATTTTTTGATATATAAAAAAATGTGTCTGATCAGATAGCCCTCTGATCACAGTAATCACTGATACAGTACTGTACAGTATAGTGATTACGGCAGCGGGGAAAGGGTTAAGGGAGATTTGGGTTGCTACACAAAGGGTAAAAAAAAATTAGAAATAAAAATTAAACATAGTACGAAAGTACTAAATATGCCCTAATCAGGCTGATGACAGTAATATGCTGTGATCAGCACTGAAATGGTTAAATAAAAAAAAACCTTTTATAAAGTATTAAAACTTTCTTCTTCACAGGAGCTGCAATCAACGATCTCTCTGCCTCTCTCTCTCAGATCAAAGTGAGGTGAGGAGAGGGGCAGAGGCAATGTGTCAGCCAGTGATTTCAGATCATTGGCTGACACTAACAGTGATCACAGTGACTGGCTGTCACTGTGATTACCTCCTGCAGATTGCGGTAATTGGCCACAGGGGGAGTGCCTGGGTGGGCAGCCATGCCCCCCACTGCGATCTGCAGGGGGATCATGGCTGCAGTTACATGTGTCAGCCAATAGGCTGACACATAGTAACACTGATGGCAGTTACAGGCTTTCACTGTGATCAGATCGCAATGACAGCCTGTCACGGCAGTCTGACTGTGCAGATCGCGGTCACTGACCGCAGGGGGACTGCCTGGGTGGCCAGGCATGCCCCCCCGACCGCGATCTGCATCGGGGTAATGGCGCCGGCCACGTTGGCGGCAAGAACGGCTAGGACGTTCTATGCCGCCCTGCGGCATTTAGAGCCAGCTCCTTAAGGACAGTATAGAGCATTGGTAGGTGAAGTAGGTAGGTGAAGTATAGGAGCGATCAATCTATGGCTGTGGTTGTGAAGCTTCACAATCGGTGTCTGAAGATTCATAATCTGACGTGAGAGAATTATCAGAGTTCATCATAACTCTGCGTGTGAAGTGTTTAGAAACCTTCCCTGTATATTAGTCATTGGAATCACAGGCAAATTTCTTATGTTTTATGATCTTTGTTGACATTTATCCAAATTCTGTTTCAGTTCAATTTGACTGAAGAAGGGATCAGATTGATGTTGATTCACCATATCCAATTCCTCATCCAATCTTACATTCACAGTCAGTCGTTTTTGAGTATATGTACATCTTACATACCTGTACCACAGCTTCCTAGTAACTAGGTTACATAGTTATAGCTATTCATTTACAACTTGCTACTACAGTCTTCCTTACTGTTCTATAATGTGCAGGTTCCAAGGACATCTGAAACCTATGTGCACAGGAGTGGCAGAACAGCACGTGCATCCAGTGATGGCCTCAGTTTGCTGCTGATTGGACCAGATGACGTCCTCAACTTTAAAAAGATATGCAGGACTTTGGATAAGAATGAGGATCTCCCTGTTTTTCCAGTGCAAGCAAAAATCATGAACGGAATAAAGGTATATTTTGTACTTTAAATGCAGGACAGTATATCTTTCATATGTTCCCATGGATTAGTTTCCTTTATTTGATATGGTGCTTTGTTTAGGTAGCGTTAAAACTACAATTTTTTTTATTTTACATATATATGACCGAGAAGACACTGTAAAGCTATTTAATGGAAAATACTGCTTATGTATAAGGGCATACAAATTTACACCTTAAAGTGTATCATAGGTTTGTATTTTCCTAATAATCTGGCTTGGCCTATGTTACACACTACTTCTGTTAAAGGGACACTATAGTCACCTGAACAACTTTAGCTTAATGAAGCAGTTTTTGTGTATAGAACATGCCCCTGCAGCCTCACTGCACAATCATCTGCCATTTAGGAGTTAAATCCCTTTGTTTATGAACCCTAGTCACACCTCCCTGCATGTGACTTGCACAGCCTTCCATAAACACTTCCTGTAAAGAGAGCCCTATTTAGGCTTTCTTTATTGCAAGTTCTGTTTTATTAAAATGTTCCTATCTCCTGCTATGTTAATAGCTTGCTAGACCCTGCAAGAGCCTCCTGTATGTGATTAAAGTTCAATTTAGAGATTGAGATAGATCAGATCGCAGTGACAGGCTGTCACTATAATCAGGCTGAGTAGATTGCGGTCACAGACTGCAAGGGGATTGCCTGGGGGCCCAGGCATGTCCCCCAACCGTGATCTGCTGCAGGGGAATGCTGCGGTTACATGTGTCAGCCGATTTAAAAATCGGCTGACACATGGTGAATACCGATCGCAGTGATAGTCTGTCTCTGCGTTCGGGGGCTGCAGACAGCGGTCACTGGGCACAGGGGGATGCCTGGGGGGCCAGGCATGCCCCCCGACCGTGATCTGCATCGGGCTCATGGCGCCGACCACGTGGGCATGCAAGAACTGCTAGGACGTTCTATGCCACCTGCTGGCATTTAAAGCCAGCCCCTTAAGGACGGCATAGAACGCCCGCCGTCCTTAAAGGGTTAAAGAGCGTGCTGCAGTTACCAAGTGTCAGGAGAGGGATTTCCTAAATTTGGAGACTGGGAGAGCCGAGCAGTTAAGCAACATATCTGTCGGGTGCCAATTCACACCTTCATCTGCCACCTCAATCATATGTGCGTAGGTTCTCTGCCAGTACAGACAATCCTCGAGTACTCCCAGAAAAAGTGAAGGGGAGAACCTGGCCCACATCTGCATCGCCAGCAGGTATCAGGACTATCCGGGAAAAATCCCAAAAAGAAAGCTATAAGTAGAGCTCTGAAAATACCTGAACAGATGAATATATCAGCAGCAATAGTTTACAAAAATCTGCAAATATACAATACAATCATGTGCAGATGGTACTTCTAACAAGAAATGAATAAAAGTATGTACATTTTCACACAATTATCTGGCTCTAGTGTGAAGCGCCTTGGGATCTTTCGGGGGGATCCATTGCCCTCTTTAGTTTCCTTCTGGTGTCCTCCACATCCAATTAGGTATATAGGAATGGACAGGATGACTCCAATGGTGAAGGTAAATAAATTTATTGAATAAAACAGGAATCCAAAATAAAATGATCAATTGATCAGTGATCAGTTAAAACTTTTGCATAAAGTCCAAAACGCGTTTCGCCATTAACTGGCTTCCTCAGTTGGTGTATGATCTGTGCTGCGTCCTTCCCTTCTCTTATACAGCCCTAATTGTAAGATTGCCGGCATCTGTAAACCTGGAAGTAGGCCCTGTAGAACGCATGCCGACTCAGTTGGAACGCAAGTCCGTACGTCAGTCATATAATCCTGCTGTATCTTCCTTTCCCTATGGAACGCACGCAGACTGCGTTCCACCTCTTAGTCAGTTTGCTAGATCGACTCATTTCTCCCTCATTAAAAACGAGGAAATAGATATATTAAAATGACATCCTCAGATGAGAGACTTGACATATAATTTAACATAAAACAACAGGCTCATATTTTCACATATAAAATATAATTGAAATTACATCCTTAAATGAGAGACTTAGGATATACCGTAAATGAATATAAAACCACAGGATTATATTCTCTTTTAAAAGCATACAAATTGTTTAAAGAGCTCTGAGTGCCGTCTCTTATTGGGGGAATCTGCAACAAGGGATTGCTATGCTTGTTATACTCCCTTGCTAAATCATTGTTAAGCTCTTGTAAGAGCTTGTTCTGTTTTGCTCTCTATGGTGTCTACTGCAGTGCTTGGAGTCCTCAGGAAGCGCTAGGAGCATCCTTCAACGGAGGTACCCATTGGGGGTGCCAGGTGATCCGTTACACCAATCTCTTCCTTATTCATGCAATTGTGGAATTTTCCACTTACCCAAAAAGTGTTTATAAAAAATTGGAGGGAAAAAGATACACTAATGGAAAAAAAATGTATACATTTAAATTGCTATAAAGGTATATCCTTAATCAAGAACCTGTCTTCAAAACATATATGATGGTTTAAAATAATGATGATAAAAATGACGTCAACTATAACATTTTGATGTGAAAAAAATGCAATATAAGTATACAATGTAAAATTAAGATAAAAAAATGGCATAATTCAAAATCTAAATGTAATCCGTGAGGTGCTAAAGTATCAAAATTGAAGATAAACGTCATCTCCTCAATTCCAATTTTTCTCGTGAAATCTCCGCCCCTCCAATTTTTTCTAACCAATTTTATTGCACAAAACGTGATTGTGGATTTTGATTGTGGCAGCGTTTAAAATGGTGGGATACACTGTGTTTCTACGCCTTTTTCATATCCCTAACATGTTCGGAGATTCTAACAGTGAACATCTAATTGTTCTCCCTTTGTACATCATATTGCATGGACATTTTAACAAGTAAATTACATTTTTGGAGAAACACGTAAGCTGATCTCTTATTAAGAAATCTTTCTTTGTCATTTCATTTGCATTCTTTATATTTCTTTTTTTACTATTTGTTTCCCTACATGCTAAGCACGACCCACACCCATAAAAGCCTTTACTTGAGAAAATTACTATTTACATTTCAGGAATTTTTTAGGTTATTTACTTGGATGTTTTTAATAATCTTGCATCCCCTGTGCACGATTTTGGGTTTAGATGGTAATGTTTTTTTGTTTTTTTTTAATTTTTTGTCTATACTCTTTTGAAGATCTTCCTCTTTATAGCCTTTCTCCAAGAACTGTTCTTTGATTATCTGCGTTTGTCTTATGAAGTCTTTCTCTTGTGTACAATTTCTTTTTAGCCTCAAGAACTGGCTTTTGGGTGCATTCGTGAGCCACAGGGTATGATGGCAGCTTGTAAGATCTTTATACCCAATACAATCCACCTCTTTAAAATAATTTCTTGTATGAATTTCGCCATCTTCTATAAAAATTGTTAAATCTAAAAAATGTATTTCTTTCTTGCTCTGGGTGGATGTGAGGTTTATACCCCAATCGTTACAGTTTAAAAAACTTAAAAAATCTATAAGACTCGATTCGTCTCCTTTCCAAATAAAAAATATATCATCAATGAAACGCCGATAGGTGACCAAGCCTGCATATAGATGGCTGTGCAGAATAAACTTCTCTTCCCAGTACGCCATAAATAAGTTGGCGTAACTGGGTGCGAACTCGTTATTCCATTGATTTGCATATAAAAATTGTCCTTACACCAAAAAAAGTTGTTGGTGAGGATTAGAAATATACCTTTTTTAATAAAATCTATTTCTTCCTGTTTAAAATGTGATTTCTCTAAAAAATATTGCACTGCCTCTATCCCCTTGTTGTGTGGGATAATACTATAAAGGGAGCTTACATCACACGTAACCAATATATAATTTTCTTCCCATTTTATATGACCAAGGATTTGTAAGATGTGTATGGTATCCTTAAGTTGTATTCGGGGCCATCTCAGTATAGTATGAAATAGCTAGTGAGTATACTTATCATAATAATTTAAAGTCGGTAGAGGTGTGCCGAAATGGACTTGTGTGATAGGCCTGTAAATAAGAGGGCCCACCTTAAATAGTATTTAAATAGAGGGAGAGGAGGGTGGGCCAAATGAGCATCTGGACCAGAAGGTAAATGAGGTAGGAGGGGGAGTCCCTTTTAAAGGGATCTAGACCCTCCCACAACTTCAGGCCCTGCCTTCCAATTTGTATTCAAGGCCATCTCAGTATAGTATGAAATAGCTAGTGAGTATACTTATCATAATAATTAAAAGTCAGTAGAGGTGTACCGAAACAGACGTGTGTGTGGTAGGCCTGTAAATAAGAGGGCAAAAAAGGAATACCCATATAGTGTTATCAAAGATATTTATTAACGAAAACACGAGACATGGAGTTAGCATATTTACAATTACATTTTCACAAACACATGCCTTAATTCTTACAAACTGTCCTTGTAACAGATCCTTCCAACTTAGTCTTTTGTTCGGTTCATGCCTCTGTTCGCCTGATTTCGTGCGAAGTCCGTATGTGAAATATAGGTGGCCGCCATTTCGGGACTTTACACGTGTTCGCGGCCATCTTGTGTACGAACAGCGGTGTTTGCCTGTAACCGCATGGAACTAAAAACGGATACGCAAACAGGCGAACACCGCTGAGTCCTCCAGACCTCCATAAGTTCGCACAGAAACTACCGAACACCCCACCATTCGGTAGTTACACTCAGTCATCTATGGGGATTTCAGCGAACCCCGCGATTCGGATGGATGACAAGATTTTCATACCGTTTTACCGTGCGAACAGAGACCGACCGCAAGGCCAAAACTCATGGAACTATTTTCGGCTAGTTGGTCTGTGCGGTCGGTCAAAACTTTGAAACTCTGTAACTCCCGAACCGTTCATCCAATCGGGCTGATTTTTGGACAGAGTGTTCCCCTAACGAAGATCTCTCAAGCGGTGCCGGATTTAAGGGTGTACCCCCTGTTTTTGGGGTACATCCAGAACTGGGGTAAAATATTGTATGTTCTAATTGTATTATGTGGTTATCTGAGGGGAGGAGACGTGGGGGTGTTACCCTGTGCATAATTGGTTGTTTTTATCCTCCCCCTGGGAGTGTCCTGTGTGTACCCTTTTCTAATAAAAAGCAGGCTGGGTGTCCCAGTCCCCAGTTCATCTTGACCCTTCATAACGTAGCCTCGTCTCGTTCTTGAAAGGGGATTGTTTGGGAAGGTTATTCTGTTCCTGTTGCAGCTGAACCTGATTCTCGCTCTGGATATCGTGGATGGGATTACATCAGCCTACTTCTCCACAGCAGCTTGCAGGGAAAAAGGACGTCTCCAACGGCAGAAACCCTCTCTCTATCTGGGTAGCCGTTACATTGGTGGCAAGCGGTGGGATGGTCCTTTTATCCAAGGAGCAAGTGCTGAATGGAGTCTCAGTATGCCAAGCTGAAAAGACCCACACTAAAGGATTTATTGGAGAATCGTGGTAGGAGTGCCAGCAACAGACCACGGAGGGAGCTGATAGCTGACCTGCTGGAGCTGGACGAGATGGATAGGTCCATGGAGGTAACGGAACCCATGGCACCCATCAGTGAGGACGATGTGATTACGGCAATTGTGCAGCGGAGATTAGCGTTGTATCCAGTCACGTCTACAGAGCTAATAACCCAACTGCTCCGGGAAACAAGGGAAGAGATCCAAACCAAGAGGGATCAAGAAATGGAACTGGTAAGAGCCAGACAGCTCACTACACAGACAGTTCCTACCCCGCTACCCACTACTACAGTAAAGAAAATTCCCTTCAATGCATTTAAAACCTTTGTGGAAAATGAAGAGGAAATTGATGGGTATTTGGCGGACTTTGAAAGACAGTGCTCGCTACATCAAATACCGCCAGGGCAATGGGTCACTATCCTGGCGGGAAAACTATCAGGAAAAGCTAGTGAGGCTTTTCGAGCGCTCACTACAGAGGAGATCACGCAGTACCAAACAGTAAAAGAGGCACTGCTCACCAGGTATGCGGTAACCCCAGAAGCCTACCGTCGCCGCTTCCGGGAGTCCAAAAAGAAAGCTGTGGACTCCCACATGGAATGGGCCAACCGACTACAAAGAGTGGCATCACATTGGGTCCAAGGGTGTAAGGCCAACACCGGAGAGGAGATATTGCAATTGTTCTTAATGGAACATTTCTTCCAAAATTTGGCTGCGGACCTACAAGACTGGGTACGAGACCGGCGCCCCGCTAATTTAAATGAGGCGGCTCGGCTGGCCGATGAATACGCCGAGACAAGGAGAGTAAGCCAGGGTACCCCACGACCAGCTCATAAGGTAGAGCCACGTACCCCAGCCGCTGTCTCACGCCCAGATTTTCGAGCTCCAGTCCCACCAGGACCACCCCGTCCCCAGGGACCTACCAACTACCCCCGAGATTTGTCGAAAGTGACGTGCCATCACTGCGGCAACCTCGGACATATTGCTCGATATTGTCCCCTAAGATCCAATAGCAACAATTGGAGACGCACAACTCCCAACACAGAGGCCCCTGCATCACGACCCTCTGCGGCTCACTGTGTGGAAGCTGAAATGGGCCCTGAGGAATGCCTGGGGATTTTGTATGAAGCAGATCCCATACAAGCTGCTTCGCCAGATAACCGACAGCATCATCGGCAGGAAGTTCGGGTGAATGGACAAACAGCACAAGGCCTAAGAGACACCGGGGCTACCATCACGTTGATCCAAAAACACCTAGTAAAGCCAGAGAACGTGTCTACCCGCACTGTTGCTGTTCGGGTCGCAGGGGGCGCTGTTTTTCGCTTGCCCACTGCCCGAGTACACTTAGACTGGGGAGTCGGATCGGGAAAAACCACAGTTGGCATTATGGACAACTTGCCTGCCGAGGTCGTCTTGGGAAATGACATTGGCCCCTTGACCTCAGCATATTTGCCCACACCTGCTGCCGCTTGTCCCGTAACCACCCGCTCACAGGCCCGTGTCACAGATGACCCTAATACAGGCCGGGAGACCCAGGTAAGCCAAGCACCCACATGTAACCCTACTACAACAAGCAGGCCCATAGCTTGGGACACCCCAGAGGAGTTTGGGAGGGAAACTAGAGAGGACCCCACCCTCCAAAAGTATCGAGAATTAGCAGACAGTAGGGAGGGCAAACAGGAACGTTTTCTATGGGATGGGGACAGGTTGTACAGACTGACGGAAGGGAAAAAGAGAGGCTGTCCCCCTTCGCAGAAGCGCCAACTAGTGGTACCCAGAAAGTACCGGTTGGAGCTTCTCCGAATCGGCCACGACATTCCGTTGGCAGGGCATCTAGGGGGTAACCGTACCACCTTCCGGATCACCCAGACCTTCTTTTGGCCGGGGATCTCAAAGGATGTACGACGTTACTGCAGCACTTGTGACGTATGCCAACGGGTAGGGAAGAGAGGAGATCACCCTAAAGCTCGACTGTTACCTATGCCTGTGATCGAGGAACCATTTAGCAGGGTGGCAGTCGACCTAGTGGGACCCCTACCTAACCCCAGTCCCTCTGGTAAGAAATACATCCTTACCGTAGTGGACTATGCTACTCGCTACCCGGAAGCTGTCGCTCTGACGAATATCCAGGCTGACACTGTCGCCAGTGCTCTAGTCGGGATATTCACCCGAGTGGGATTTCCTCAGGAAATCTTGTCCGATAGAGGGACCCAGTTTACCGCAGACCTAACCCAGCAGCTATGGAAGGTTTGTAGTATTAAACCCCTACTTAGTTCCCCGTACCACCCTCAGACTAACGGTCTCTGTGAACGTTTTAACGGTACCCTAAAGCAATTGCTACGGACCTTTACAGCGGAATACAAAGATTGGGAACGATTCTTGCCGCACCTCCTGTTCGCTTATCGGGAGGTGCCACAGGAATCCACAGGGTTCTCTCCCTTTGAACTGCTCTATGGCCGGAGAGTACGAGGCCCTCTCGACCTCATCCGAGAGCACTGGGAGGGAGAGACAGAACATGAGGGTGTCCCCATCGTGCCATATGTGCTAGAAATGCGGGACCGTATGGAACAGTTAGCCCGGATGGCACGGGACCATCTCCATGCGGCCCAGGGACGGCAAAAACGTTGGTACGATCAGGGCGCCCGCCAGCGAACGTTCCAAGTAGGCCAGAAGGTGCTGGTGCTTAGACCTGTCAAAGGGAATAAACTCCAGACCTCCTGGCAGGGCCCTTACAAAGTGGTAGCACAGGTATGTGACACCACCTATGTAATTGCCAGCAGCAAAGATGAAAGGATTCAGAAGTCCTTTCACGTAAATTTATTAAAAGAATATCAAGAAAGGCCCGAGGATATAGCAGCCATATGTATACCAGCCACTGAAGACCCTGATAGCTTACCCATACCCGACCTTTTAGCTAACTCGGAACCTAAGACCCTGCTCAATACCATACAGCTAGGGGAGCGGTTAACCCCCGCTGAAAAGGGACAGATCCGACAACTGCTGACTGAAAAGAGGTTGACGTTTTCCCAAGAGCCCGGATACACCCCCTTAGCAACTCACTATGTAGAGACCCCAGGTCAAACTCCTCTCCGGCAAACCCCCTATAGGATCCCTGAGGCAGTAAAAGATGAAATGAGGAAGGAAATCCAGGAGATGCTAAGACTAGGAGTGATAGAGCCATCTGACAGCCCGTGGGCCTCACCGGTGGTCCTAGTCCCCAAAAAGGATGGGACTACCCGGTTCTGTGTCGATTATCGACGTCTCAATGACAAAACCCTGACAGACGCATATCCCATGCCCCGAGTAGACGAGCTATTAGATCGTATTGCCAGGGGACGTTATCTGACCACCATCGATTTGTGTAAAGGGTATTGGCAGATTCCCCTGGCCAAGGAGGCCATCCCTAAGTCGGCCTTTGTCACCCCATTTGGCTTGTACCAATTTAAGGTCATGCCATTTGGGATGAAAAACGCCCCGGCTACATTTCAGCGCTTAGTGGACCGCCTCCTTGATGGCTTCCAGGATTTCGCCTGCGCGTACCTGGATGACATTGCGATTTATAGCGAAACCTGGGGAGAGCACTTAAGGCATGTAGAGGCCGTACTGGATCAGATTCGGGCCGCAGGCTTGACTCTGAAACCAGAAAAGTGTAACTTCGGCATGGCAGAAGTCCAGTACCTGGGACATCGAGTGGGATGTGGGAAGCAGCGCCCAGAACCCGCTAAAATTGAAGCTGTAGCTAACTGGCCCACACCCCACACCAAAACTCAAGTATTAGCATTTTTGGGGACCGCAGGATATTATAGGAGGTTTGTCCCTGACTATAGTACCATCGCAAAACCATTAACAGACCTAACCAAAAAGAACTTGCCTAGGATAGTCCTGTGGTCTCCCGCCTGTGAAACAGCCTTTCAGGCCCTAAAGAATGCTCTGATTCATGCACCTGTCCTGTCTGCCCCCGTCCCTAACAAAAGATTTGTCGTTCATACAGATGCATCCATGTATGGACTGGGGGCAGTTCTAAGCCAGGTCGGAGAAGATGGAGGCGAGCACCCTGTCGCGTATCTCAGTAGGAAACTGTTACCTAGAGAAGTGAGCTACGCGGCAGTGGAAAAGGAATGCTTAGCCCTGGTCTGGGCATTAAAGAAACTCACCCCATATTTGTACGGACAGGAATTTACACTAATCACCGACCATAACCCCCTGGTGTGGTTAAACAGAGTAGCTGGAGATAATGGACGCTTGTTGAGATGGAGCCTAGCACTGCAACCCTACAACTTTTCCATTCAATACCGCCCGGGCAGGTTTAACGGGAATGCCGATGGTCTGTCCAGACAAACAGAACTATTACCCTAACAAGGGACCGGACAGCCCCAAGTTGACCCGAAAAGGATCAATCCGGGTCTGCCGGAGTGTTCCACAAAAGGGGAGCAGTGTAACAGATCCTTCCAACTTAGTCTTTTGTTCGGTTCATGCCTCTGTTCGCCTGATTTCGTGCGAAGTCCGTATGTGAAATATAGGTGGCCGCCATTTCGGGACTTTACACGTGTTCGCGGCCATCTTGTGTACGAACAGCGGTGTTTGCCTGTAACCGCATGGAACTAAAAACGGATACGCAAACAGGCGAACACCGCTGAGTCCTCCAGACCTCCATAAGTTCGCACAGAAACTACCGAACACCCCACCATTCGGTAGTTACACTCAGTCATCTATGGGGATTTCAGCGAACCCCGCGATTCGGATGGATGACAAGATTTTCATACCGTTTTACCGTGCGAACAGAGACCGACCGCAAGGCCAAAACTCATGGAACTATTTTCGGCTAGTTGGTCTGTGCGGTCGGTCAAAACTTTGAAACTCTGTAACTCCCGAACCGTTCATCCAATCGGGCTGATTTTTGGACAGAGTGTTCCCCTAACGAAGATCTCTCAAGCGGTGCCGGATTTAAGGGTGTACCCCCTGTTTTTGGGGTACATCCAGAACTGGGGTAAAATATTGTATGTTCTAATTGTATTATGTGGTTATCTGAGGGGAGGAGACGTGGGGGTGTTACCCTGTGCATAATTGGTTGTTTTTATCCTCCCCCTGGGAGTGTCCTGTGTGTACCCTTTTCTAATAAAAAGCAGGCTGGGTGTCCCAGTCCCCAGTTCATCTTGACCCTTCATAACGTAGCCTCGTCTCGTTCTTGAAAGGGGATTGTTTGGGAAGGTTATTCTGTTCCTGTTGCAGCTGAACCTGATTCTCGCTCTGGATATCGTGGATGGGATTACATCAGCCTACTTCTCCACAGCAGCTTGCAGGGAAAAAGGACGTCTCCAACGGCAGAAACCCTCTCTCTATCTGGGTAGCCGTTACAGTCCTATAATAAGGGATGTATGGAACCTTCAATAGAAAAATACAAAACAATAATAGTGCAGTATATCAGGCAAGTAAGAGTAGTTAAAACTTATAAAAGACTAACTCACACTTTGCAGAGCTACTCAGAGCTCTGCCGTATAGCGCCTAGACGGTACAATCCCCGTCTCAGGATGTCAAGTGATGGTGCAGTGCGGGGTCCAATCCTCCACAGTAGTATATGGAAAAAATAGAGATAGGATCCAATAGTATAGTATGTATTACAAACAGTGTTGGTAAAAAAAGGAAAAATATCCTACTTACAGATTTCAGAGCAAATATCTTGCTCTAGTATGTACAGCATACGGTGGTATAATCCCCACCAACGGATATATGTCAGGATTCAGGAAAATCAGGAACAGCAAATAAAGTAGTAAAAACTGTAACTTTATTTAAATATAAAATATGTCTATAATAGAACAAATTGATATAAAATCAACTACTTAACACATTTCGCCCAGTCTAGGGCTTCTTCAGAAGTATCAAGTCCAAGTGTGGGTAAAATCCGCTTATATAGGTGTCCCTGATTGATGAAATTTAGTCCTGGTGTGATTTTGCTTCCTACTTCCGGGTCGCGCACGTCGCCCGGAAGTGACGTCATCGCATCTTTCCGTGGCATGCTGGGACATGTAGTCTCCCGCCGTTTGTGTTGTATGCAACACGGAAGTGACGTTGGTATAGCTCCTAGTGCCTTATGGGGCATGTAGTTCGTATTGTCCTCTTTCCCATAGGCACAATTTCGTCACCCGGAAGTGACGTATCGCAATACATAGTAACATGGGAATTGTAGTTCGGCAAATTGACGATATAGGATACAGTATATACAAAGGGGAAAAAATAATAAATAGAAAATAAAGATAAATAAGTAAGCATGATAATATATCAAAACACCTATGGCATATATTAAAAAGGTAACCAACTCCTGCATTCCATACCAGCGATTCCGCATGGAAAATATCCTTTCACTCACTCATATTCTTCAAAAGGGAGGTTACATGGCGAAAATAGATCCCAAGGACGCCTATTTTCATGTGTCAATGGCTGCAATCTCAAGAGGGTTTCACAGGTTTGCAAATCAGGCAAACAAAAACTTCTCCATTTCCAGTTCAGGGCACTTTCATTTGGCCTATCTTCAGCTCCTCGTATTTTCACGAAGATCCTTCTACCTTTAACAGCCACACTGAGAATAAAGGCATTGCATTCGTCCATTACTTAGACAATTGGCTGCTGAAGGCAGAATCAATGGAACAGCTGGAATGGAATCTTCTGCTTACCACTCAGTTTTTGCAGGCTCATGGTTGGATTATAAATTCCAAAAAATCGGAGTTGTTTCCCACCAGACGGATACTGTTTCTAGGCCTGCTGGTGGATTCAGTGGCTCAAAAAATCTTCTTGCCAAGAAAGAAACTAAGAAGAATAAAATAAGAGATTTGTTTTCTTCATAAAAAAACGATGTTCAGTCAGACAAGCAATGAGCTGCTTAGGCCTCCTTACATCCACCTTTTTTGCGTTTTTACAGTGGTGCTTATCAAAATGATATTGAACGATACAAAATAACAATTAAGTACCGCACTCATATGCATCATCGTATGCATGAAAAATAACAAGAGAGACTCTATTGGATATGCAAAAAAAGTGAAATTGATTTATTATACACTAGTTATCTAAATTCATTTATCTACAACATATGTACACTATTGCATTCTGATGATCTCCTTCATAATGTACTAGTTCATCAAAATTGGTAAATCACTTATCCATTGGTCACTAAATGGTATGGTATGGTACACAAATAGAAAATAAATAATAAACTCCTTGATGATTCATCTATTGTGCAAATGCTATGTTCTGCTTTAATCAATATATAATATGTATTGTATTAGATATCATATTCTTGCTAAGTTGCCCAGAGGTTTATTAAGGAAATATTTCATTGTCTGGTTGTTTATTTAATCAATGCCTGCCATACATATATAATATATATGCATACAGCTCTGTTGGTTGAGTATAAGGGTCAGTAATTCATATATGTACAGCAATGCTTTGGATTTTAAAGTAATGCCTGAAGCTGAAGCTTATAAAAGGTAATAAATAGTATTGTACTTACACTTTCCAGAGTACAATACTATTTATTATCTTTTTATAATATTGGTACTTACTTCACCATATTGCTGCTATCTTTCTTTTATATCAACTACGCATATTGCACTTTGGAAACATCCGTGGCGACCACTACAAATCCATAGACGGGGATTGTACCGTCCAAGCGCTTCACAGCAGAGCTCTGTCATAGCTCATCTCAATGTGAGTGGATTGCATATAGCTACTAATTATTTATTTTTAAGACTAAATTTACTGTATTGCACTATTATTTTTTAATTATTTTCCGAGGTTACGATTAATTGGAAAATTCAAAGACTCATGTATGTATTTTCTACATATATAAATTATTAGGCGCGGTATACACCTCCTTTCTTGTTTCTCTACTACACACTCACAAGGTTGGGGAATCCTTGTTTTGTATACTGCTGCCTGACCACTATAGTGAGCGCCTATTACTTCCCTTTTTTCCACTTAAATCTATGTGCCTGCAACCGTACAAGGGTTCTGGAACCCTACAACTCCACGATCACAACTAACCAGACTGGCAAATCATGTCTCCTCAAGGAAGATTTAAGAAGGTACAAACACTACATCGTGTCACGCCAACATTCAAACCAGACAATCAAGACACTTGACCTACTAATCATTCCTTAACTACTTCTAAATACGATTCTACATTCATACTCCTGGCATTAGAGTAGGTTAGGACCACTGGCTCCTATTTAGCACATCCTTTCAATAAGCACGGCATCCAGTAGCAGTACGCCGGTACACATAATTAGTCACTAGGAATCAGCTACATTATACAGGAACATTCCTAACGGATAAGAAATATGGCAAACGGATTTTATATGATAATTATAGTGCAATAAGTGTGTTTTCTTGCATTTCCTTTTGCCTTCTTTTACAGGCCTACCCCCTACGTCGGTTCCGGCACACCACACCAACTTAATTCCAATCACAAGGTATTTCACTATACGATATTAACCAACCACAAGTTTAAGGCCGTAAGGCCTGTATTTGTGGGAGGAGTTAAGCGTTCCTATATAAACGCTACTCCCCCCTTCCTACCTGCCGTACGCACGCTGTTCACCCCACCCACCTCTCCCTCTTATACAATTCATTCGGGGAGGCCCTCTTTTACAGGCCTACCCCCTACGTCGGTTCCGGCACACCACACCGACTTAATTCCAATCACAAGGTATTTCACTATACGATATTAACCGACCACAAATATATATATATATATATATTACAAAGATGGTTGGATCTCACCAAAATGAAAGTTTCAATCATAGGATTAGGTAATCGCTGTGAACGGTCCAGTAGTTCTCAAGTGTGTAGAGAGTAAAAATAAATAAAAATTAAAGTAACACTAAAGGTAACTGTTGCTTAACATTGCTAGATCAGCTAAGTAGCTAGTCAGTATATGATTCAGAGAGATGTCATTATTATGAGAAGAACATGCTAGTAAACATTGTTTGCGGAACATAACATACTAAAGTAGGTAGAGTGAATACAGTAGTGTTACGTTTTTCCCATGTGGGGTTGCTGTATTGTATGTTGAAGTAAGTCGCTTTATCCAAATAGCTGTGTAAGGCAAGGCAGTAGGGATTGAAAAGGCAGGCTGTGTACAGCGCTGTGAGCCTGTAGGTTAACATGTGTGAGGATTACGTTTAGGGCTCGGTGTTGCGATTAGAAGTGCGTTTTAGACATAAGATTAGATTAGAGGCAAGTGTCATGAAAAGCCACTGAGCACATCTAGTGAAAGGCGGATGGTATAGTAGGACATACATTGCCTGGTTGTGCTGGTCAGTTTGCTAGGTTTCTTCATGTGGGTATCAAATAAGTATGCCTATACGTGTCTATCATGCAAAGAAGCAGGCAGCATTATAACTTTAAGTCAGATATGGCAACGGCAGACTAATAACATATAAACAGTGACATAATCAACTTGCTGGAGCATTGAAGAAATAGGTTAATTTACGCTTAAGTCTGTATTTGTCTCGTCCCGCCAGACGGCTCTGCTGCAACGGCTGTTCACCGCTGGAGCCACGGGAGCTCGGTGAGCTAGTGTCAGTGTCCCTTTTAACCAACGCCTGTGGATGGGAGCATGTCGGTGCCCTCTAGTGGTACGCGGTTCGGATGCGTCGTGTGCCAGGTCTCCTGCCGGTCGGCTATGCGGCCCTCCGTAGGCTTGGTGCTCCGTAGTGCGTAGGAACCTCGCGGTGTGGGCCACCCCTTGCGTGCGTTATAGTACCTCTGTGGAAAAGCTTCTCTCCGGTCCCCGGGCGCTGGATAGGCCTGCACCTTCGTTCCACAGACTCGGTTGCCTCTTGGGGCCGTGTCTCCCCTTTTTCGGGTGCCTCTGGAAGCCCGGATGTTCTGCCGCCGCCAGCGGCGGTCGGGCTTCGGGCGTTGTGGTTGGTGCTTTGGAGATGGTCTCCGGTTGGCCTTCCTCTCAGGTAGGCCCCGAGGGCGGCTCCACGTGCGGTGCCTTGGTGCGGCCCGGACTCATGTCGTCTCCTACTCCGTGTGTGATGTTCGCGGGGGCGCTTCTTAGGGGGAGGCTTCCACCCAGTGTTCAGGCAGGTTGTAGCTGCTGCTCGTTGGGCAATGCGGAGCCAGAAGTTATGGCAGATGGCATTAAACCTGGCCTCAAATCGATCTTCCCAGGGAGTGTTCTGTTCGCCGGGCTTGGTGTTCCACGTGGCGGCCATCTTGGTCGCGCCATGGGTTCCCTGTCGGGCGGTGCCCTCACACTCCGGTGTTCCTGGGGTGCTCATCCCTCTGCCTTGAGTGCACCGGGATATCCCCCACCGGTCCGGGGGGGGGGGGTCAGAGTGCTGCGGGTTCACCGGTCGAGCCGGAGCGTCGGGAGGTCGGCCGCCTCTCCCCCGCCCAGGTGCCAGTAGGCCGCAGCAGGGCTCTCTGGTTATTTTCAGTAGCGGTGCTTGTAGTGCGTTTGAAGTCGCTTGCCCGGAGTCCCCTGGATGCCAGTGCCTCCATACATCGGTAGCTGAGCCCTGTATTTAGTCTTTTTATTGCTTTATCGTCGAGTTGTAGCAGGAGCTCGTGTAGTGTGCGACTGCTCTGCTTGGCAGTCAGGCTCCGCCCCCATGGTTCTTAGATCTTTGCATACTTTTTTTTTTCCAAACATATCCAGTGCACTGGATTTATGGTGGGCAGGGTAAAAAGTTGATTTATTTTTTAAGTTGCTTCTTATATATTCTTTGCCCTTGTCTGTGTTTATGGTTTGGTGTATAGTATCTTGTGTATTAAGTGTGCCTTGTGATTTTGAAATGAAAAATCTTTTAAGAGTTGAATTTCTGACAAATTTGTTAATGTCAATATAAGTTAGAAATGAATTATGTGGTCTGGTAGGAGCAAACTTTAAACCTTTTTTAAGAATATTTATCTGGGTTTTATCTAGGTTCTTTTGTGAAAGGTTAAATATACCTATGGGAGGAGTGTTAGATTTTAATATTAAAATCTTCCTTTTTTGCTCTCTTCTTCCTGCTCTTCTACCTCTAGGATTCTTTTTCGACTCTTGATAGGTGTTATATTGAGACAATTGGTGTTTTTCTTGGTTGGACGGAATCTCTAAAGAAGAGGTTTCGTCAAATTGTTCACAAAAGGACAGGGCATGATATCTGTTCTTAGTGGTAATATCATTTGGTGAATTGGGATCTTTAGTATCATATTTATTGTGTTTTTTGTGATTCACTTTTTCCCAAGAGTATTCCCTGTCTCTTGGTTTTCGTTGTGGAGAAATTGGTGCATATGTGAATGTGTTTTTGGTCTAACTACCAATGGTGATTCTTTTTGAGTGTGATATCTTTCTTTTCTTTGATCTCTAGTGTTTTCGGTCCGATATATTCTTTTGTTATGTGTTAAAGAGGTTTATTATAGGCTTCTTTAACCCCTTAAGGACCAAACTTCTGGAATAAAAGGGAATCATGATGTGTCAGACACGTCATGTGTCCTTAAGGGGTTAAATCTGCCTCTATGTTCTTCGTTGGTGTTAACTTGTGTTTTCATGGTGTTGGTGGTCATGTGTCGATCTGTGAACTTTTTTGGAAATCTGTTCCAATGATTAGTTTTATATGGATATTTAGATCTTTCGTTACCTTCTTGGCTTTGAAGGCGTTTTGATCTAAACATTCTATTCTCTGTGTGAAAATTGTGTTGATAATTTGTGTTTTTCCATTTTTGTTGTTTTTGTGGTTTCTTTGTGTTGTATGTGCGTATTTGGTTATTTGCATAATCATGTTTATCCCTGTTATATTTATTTTTCTTTATCTTTTTGATGTCGGTTTCTGTTTTTTCAACTGTCTTTTTATGGTTTGTGTTTGGTTGAAATATTCCTCTGTGTCTGCAATGGGATAAGTTGGTCTCTTAAATGGTTAATTTTTCTATCTAGGACGAGAAGTCTAACACTTTTTACTTTAATAAGACTTCTCATCAGACCAAATGTGCAGAATTCTAGATGGTTGTACCATTCTTCCATAAAGATTTTTTTATCTGTGTCAGATGTCTGCATTTTAAATAATCTAAGACCTCTGGGAGTAATCTTATCTTCAACATATTTAGTAAGAGTTGCTATCTCTCATCTCAACTTCATTTCCTTAATCTGGGAAAATTCTAATTCTTTTAATAACTCTTTGGGATCATCAAATGTAATCAGAGGTTCATTATTTTCCAATTATTTTTCAGTTGTTCTTGGAGAGAGGAATGAAGCCCGGAATCCTAAAAAAAATGAATTTCAATATATAAACATACAACACCTTAGGATCCCGGTCATTTATTTCCTCCCCAAGATCCACAACAGCCTAACTAATCCCCCTGGCCGCCCGATAGTATCTGGCATAGGGTCTCTTCTCTCTAACTTGTCTGAGTATATTGATATTCTATTGCAACCTTATGTTATAAAAACCAAATCATATCTTAGAGATACAATAGCTCTCTGAAATAAACTAGACAACATAAAATGGGAAAAAGACTTTCTACTTATTACTTGTGACGTTCAGTCCTTATATACCATCATCCAACACCAACAAGGATGCAGAGCAGTAAGATTACTTTCAGAGAGAACATGAAATGCCCCAAGACCAAATAGAGTTTTTAATTGAAGGTATAGACCTAATTTTAAATAATAATTAATTTTGGTTTAAAGATGGTTTTTATTTACAAAAGAGAGGTACAGCTATGGGCACCAGGTTTGCGCCCAGCTATGCCAACCTCTACATGGCCGAATGGGAGGATTGATACATTTGGAGTGGACATGGCTGGGCAAAAAAAACAGGTGTCCTATTCGAGATATATAGACAACCTTTTATTTATATGGAGAGGATCCGTTGCAGAAGCACGGGATTTTTTCTTTTTTAAATATTAACCAAGAAGGAATTGTTTTAACTTCGGAAATAAGTGACACTCAAATTACATATTTAGATTTAAATATTTACATGAAAGATAACACAATTAACACTAAGACACACTTTAAAGAAGTACATGTAAATAATTTTATATCGACACCAATAGTTGCCACAACAAAGTCTGGCTAGACAGTATACCAAAAAGTCAAATGCTAAGACTTAGAAGAAACTGCTCGGAAACTACCATTTTAAAACAACAAGCGGAAAAAATAAAAGAGTTTTCTACAAAAAGGGTATGATAATACAATAATCCAATCCACATTTAATCAAGCATTAATAACTAACCAAAAAGATCTATTGTCCAAAAAAAGGGTTCAGAAACAAAATATATCCCTTCCAATCGTATTGGACTATAACAATAAAAACAGAGAACTCAAAAAAATCATAAATAAACATTGGCATTTGTTGAAAGAGGACAATATTTTAAAATGTTTAATCCCAGAGAAACCCAAAATTGTATTTAGAGGAGCACCTAATTTAAAGATGCACCTCACAAAAAATTATACTAAGGCAGAAAATAAAATAAAAGACAATTTTATAAATAATATTAAGGGTTTTTATAAATGTAATACATGTGTAGCATGCAAAAAAACGAAACAAACATCCAGATTAACCCCTTAAGACCGCAGGACGTTCTATGCCGTACTTATTTAGATGGCTCTAAAATCCGCAGGGCGGCATAGAACGTCCTGCGATCTTATGTACTTACCCGGTCGCCGGCGATCCCACGCCGGCGATCGCGGTATGGGGGACTTACCTGGGAGCCCAGGGAGTCCCCCTCCGTCCTCTTCGGCCCCCCAGGGCCATGTGATCGCGAGGTCCTTGCGAGGACCCCGCGATCACATGGACGGCATAGCCGTCCAAGGCAGTGCCAGCAGGGGGAGTGCCTGTAACGACAGGTACTCCCCCTGCTGTCTGAAATTCAAATAAAATCAGTTAAAACAGTGTAAAAATAAGATTATATATACTTAGATCATATATATATTTATTATATATATGATCTAAGTGTATATATATATATACACATATACACATAAATATACATACACTGTCTACATGTATTTTAATATTAATATATACATAATTATATATATATATATATTAATATCAAAATACACGTACAATGATATTGATTAAATATATATATAATTTTTATTATATATATATTTATATATATTAAAAAATAAATAAATATATAAATACGCTAAAAAATAAAATAATACAAAATAAATAAAAAATATATAAACATGCGTAATTTCGTTCTAACTGTATTTTAAAATTAATATATATATTGATATCAAAATACATGTAGAACGAAATAATATATATATCTATATACATAAGTATATACGTATATATCACTAAATATATACCTACATATAAATACAAATAATAAAAAAATTATATACATATATATGCATACATATATATACACACCTATATATATAATAATTCTACACATATATTTATGTAATAATTTTACATAATTAGGTCATTTTATTAATTACAATTAGCGGGACCTGCCTGACAACCCATGCTGAAACTATAGGGAATTTAATTTGCTAGCACTATATTTAACCCTGTAACTTTCCAAGACACCATAAAACCTGTACATGGGGGGTACTGTTTTACTCGGAAGACTTCGCTGAACACAAATATTAGTGTTTCAAAACAGTAAAATATATTACAACGACGATATCGTCAGTGACAGTGACATTTTTTGCATTTTTCACACACAAATGGCACTTACACTGACGATATAATTGTTGTGATACATTTTACTGTTTTGAAACACTAATATTTGTGTTCAGCGAAGTCTCCTGAGTATAACAGTACCCCTCATGTACAGGTTTTATGGTGTTTTCAAAAGTTACAGAGTCAAATATAAGGTTTGCGTTTCAGTTTTTTCACATTAAAATTTGCCAGGTTGCCTTTGAGACCGTATGGTAGCCCAGGAATTAAAATTATCCCCATGATGGCATACCATTTGCAATAGTAGACAACCCAGGGTATTGCAAATAGGGTATGGTTTTTTTTTTTTTAGTAGCCACTTAGTCACAAACACTGGCCAAAATTTACGTTCAAATTAGTTTTTTGCATTTTCAAATATTAACACTAACTTTGGCCAGTGTTTGTGACCAAGTGGCTACTAAAAAAGACTGGACATACTCCATTTGCAATACCTTGGGTTGTCTACTTTTGCAAATGGTATGCCATCATGGGGGTAATTCTTATTTCTGGGCTACCATATGGTCTCAAAGGCAACGTAACCAATCTGGCGAATTTCAATGTGAAAAAACTGAAATATGTAACATGCTATATTTGGCCCTAAAACTTACCAAAACACCATAAAACCTGTACATAGGGGGTACTGTTTTACACGTGAGACATCGCTGGATACAAATATGTGTATTGAATTGCAGTAAAAGCAAACTGTATTATGACATTCACAGTTAGAATGTCACGTAGAACTAAAAAAATTTAAAAAAATCTTATTTTCTCCCATTTTTGTTATATTTTTTTCATATTAAATTATGTTTCATACCTAAATATTTGATGTTAAACGAAAGCCCTGTTTCCCCTGAATAAAATGATATATAATAAGTGTGGGTGCATTTAATATGAAAGAGGTGAATTACGGTTGGACAGACATGTAGCGCAAATGCCAGGTTTTGTTTACGTTTTTTTTGGATCACAACTTGTACATTTGGCTGCGGTCTTAAGGGGTTAAGAGCTACTTTTAAATGAAACAACACTGGTAAAATATACAATATTAAAGAGACAATCACCTGTAGCAGTAAAAATGTAATATATTTGTTGGAGTGCCCATGTGGCCTCCAATACATTGGACGAACAATTAGACCTTTAAGAGTACGTGTGGCTGAGCATTGCAGGAATATAGAAGAGGGTTATAAGAACCATCCTGTTTCATCCCACTTCTGCACCCACAACAATAATCCTAAGGACCTTATCTTTATAGGAATTGCCACTGTTAAGAACCACTGGAGAGGAGGTGATCACATTAAGAAAATAGGACGTATAGAGATGGAATGGGTCTACCATATGGATACTTTATATCCTAATGGATTGAATATTGAATTCGATCTGTTCAATTTTTTATAATTTTCTTCAATTCTTCACAATTTTTATAGTTTTTATACGAACTAATTTTATATTAACTAATAATATCAATGTGCTTGTCATTTTTAGCATATTTTGACCCTTATTCCATCTCTAACCCATGATCACTCCAATTTTTACGCTATCCATTTCTTCTATATATATTTTTATATATACTACCTTATTTTTTATACCTATTTCTTAGCAATATGTATGTTTTCCCTTTTTACTACATATATATTTATGTCGTTATATATCTACATATATGTTTTAAGTGTTCACTATAAAACTATATTTACTTTTAATGTTTTTTATTGTACCTACATCTTGCTTATACTTGCCAATAAGATTTGTGTATATAAGAAACATATTAATATGAATATGTAATGATTAATATTGATTTAAAATGTTTTATGTCTTTTCCCATACTGTGCCCTTTACCAACATGGCTGAAACACATTGCTGGCTGAGTCAAAGCACACTTGTGTAGACTCAGTGACTTCATCATATATGGACGCCTGGGGTGAAATAAATGCGTTCTTTGATCTATCATCGAAGGAGGACACTGAAGATATGCTCTTATAAGATACCCTTACTGTTGAAACATTATTGTTATCAAATGCAGAAAGAAAAGTCCTGCGCTCAACTCCCATCACTACTGGGCGGCTGCAATGACTACAGTACACATCAGCCCCAATACATAGTAAAAACCAAAGAAAAACATGTTACTTGCGCTCTATCCTTTATCCCTATGTATTTTTAAAACAAATGGAGGTCTTTTAGTTACCTCCAATGGCCATGAGAGGATTGAGCCCACCTGCCACATCAAGGCAGACCCCTGTAGGTGGGTTCTAACTCTAACCATTCACCTTGCTTCCTTGAGCCTCTGGCAAAAATCTCTAATGAGACAGAAAGGGGTATTTTTTATATACACCCCTATACATTATTAACCCTTAATAGGGAACACATGGGATGGGCGGCTGCATTGTAACAAGGCTGAGTAATACAAAAATTGGATACAAATGCAGAAAGAAAAGTCCTGCGCTCAACTCCCATCACTACTGGGCGGCTGCAATGACTACAGTAACATTATTGTTATCAGTAAAAGTCCTCAGGAATATGCCACCGAGCGGCATTTGCGAAATGAAACGCATACTGTCTCAAAATGGCCGCCGATGTGTTCCAATCTGGAACCCACAATATCACTAAGTGTGGTTTCGCCGCGTCACTTCCGGTATGACGCGTGCGTTCCACAAGCGATCACAGGAAATTGAACACACCAGGAAGTTATTTTTATGAATATACTACCTATATAAAGGACATCTTTTGAAGACTCTCTCACACTTCTTTTTTTTTTTAAATTCTTTATTTTTGGAGTGCAGAGGAAGGTACAAGCTTGAACAATGACATGTTGAGTATACAATATCATGGCTAACGAGTGGCATACATTGTCAAGGTTTTTGCACTTTTTTTTTGTAAAGTAAGAACAAGAGTACAACAAGATGGAACATATATCAAATAACCTGCTTAAAGAATAGAGTGTTGTAGTATTAGTATCAAGTTATCGATATGGTTATATAGGTGTAGTAAATAAGCTGTGCACGCGTATTACCTGGACAGTTAACAGTACATATTGGTTATGTGCACTTTGTGATGTCTATGTAGTTTTGTCATCAGGATAATTAAGATATTCGACGATTAATGAAGCTAAACAACTAAGCTAGTGTATAAGACGTGTAGGCTTCGTGATCAGGTTGATTGGGTTATTAGAGGCTAGACATCATGCAGTATAAACGTCAATGAGCTACGTTGGCTAACAAGTGCTTTGGTACATACAGCATTACAACATTTGCATGGCATTAAAAAATAACATTAAAGAAATGGGAAAATAGGACGGGTGAAGACCTTAAGTCCTTTGCTAGACCTTAAGTCCCAATGCTGTGTGGTTCATCCGATGCCTTGTATGGGCTCCCCCTGCGCTGTCTGCTGCAGCTGTGTTGCGGTCTGTGTTTCACCCGGTCGGGCAGTGTGTGGGTGGGGTGTGTGAGCGTGGGCTAGCATCCGCTGTGGCAGGTAGGAGTCCTTGGTGTCGGCTGTCAGCCAGGGGCATGCCGGTGTCACCCTCCTGCTCCGGACTTGTGGCAGGGCCAGCTTTGTTTCCCCATTAACTCGGGGGGTTGAAGAGGCCGGGTATATACCTGTTGAGGTAGGACCCAGGCCTGTGGTGGTGTGTCGCCGCGTGCCATGCGCAGGCCTCCGCCTCTGCTTGCATGGGGGATGCGTCTGGGCTTTGCCCCTTGGGGCCCTCACCCCGAGTTGGCTCTTGTGGCGGGTCGTGGGTTGTGCCGTCGGGCTTATGTCTGGGAGCTTCATTGTGCCCCTCCGGCTGTTGCTTACTTGGATCCACGGCGTGTTCTCGCCCGCCCGCGGCTGCTGCTGTGCAGCTGTGTGTCTAGCTTCCACCTTTGCCCAGAAGTTTGCCATCAGCCTGTTCAAGCGGGTTTCCAGGTCGCCAGTTAGCTGTGTGGGTTCACAGGTTGCGGGTGGTTGGACCGGGTTAACCCCCACCGGTCCTGAGGGGGGAGGGGAGACCCGATACTTCAGGTGCCGCACGCTTTGAAGGGCTGGGAGAGCGGCCGCCTCTCGCCTGCACTGCGTCGTGTAGGCCCCAAGCCTCTGATCTACTGATCCAGCGGTCTTTCCGAGTGTGTCGGATATCATTCTGCTCCTCAGCTTTGGTGTCGTCGAGCAAGGTAAGTTGGGGTGCAGGGTCTGGTATTTTCCCCCCGTTTTTCGCTTTAAATCGGGACCGGGCTCGGGAGCTCACAGATTATGCGTCTGGTCGGCTCCCCGGTCAGGCTCCGCCCCCGACTCTCTCACACTTCTAAAGAAGCCTGATGGGTGAAGCACGTAAAGTGGGACTTTTATATATAGTCATTTTGTTTTATGTATTTGCCATTAAATAATATATTTTAAAGCTATATATACACCCTTATATTTTATTTTTACTTCCTGGTTACTATATCCTTTGGTGGGGATTATACCACCCAAGCTGATTATACTAGAGCAGTGATGGCGAACCTTTTTGGGCCCGAGTGCCCAAACCGCAATACATGCCAATTTTTTTTCCTTAAAGTGCCAACACGGCAATTAAACCTGAATATTGAGGTTTAAGTTTAGAAAAAACAACTCGTACTGTTGTCCGAACTAATTAACAACTTTTGTTTTAAAAGAACACAACAACAGAGTTCAATGATACAAATTGTAAGTAATGATATAAATAGATGAAATTAAGCTTATATTTATTAGTATCTCCAACAAATGCAATACATACACACACAGTCTGCTGAATACACACACACACACACACACACACACACGACTGCTGAATATAGAGACTGATGAATACACATACAGATAGTCTGCTGAATACACAGACAGTCTGCTGAATACACAGACAGTCTGCTGAATACACAGACAGTCTGCTGAATACACACACAGACAGTCTGCTGAGTACATACACACACTGCTGAATACACACACATACTGCATTGAGGGGTGTAGTGTATGTGTTTGTGTGAGGGGTGCTGTGTGTGTGTGTGAGGGTTGCTGTGTGGTAGGGGTGTTGTGTGTGTGTGTGTGTGTGAGGGGTGCTGTGTGTGTGTGAGGGTGGTGTGTGTGAGGGGTGCTGTGTGTGTGTGTGTGAGGGGTGCTGTGTGTGTGTGTGAGGGGTGCTGTGTGTGTGTGTGTGTGAGGGGTGCTGTGTGTGTGTGTGAGGGGTGCTGTGTGTGTGTGTGTGAGGGGTGCTGTGTGTGTGTGAGGGGTGCTGTGTGTGTGTGTGTGGGGTGCTGTGTGTGTGGGGTGCTGTGTGTGTGTGTGTGTGTGTGTGTGGGGTGCTGTGTGTGTGTGTGTGTGTGTGTGTGTGTGGGTGCTGTGTGTGTGTGTGTGTGAGGGGTGCTGTGTGTGTGTGTGTGAGGGGTGCTGTGTGTGTGTGAGGGTGGTGTGTGTGAGGGGTGCTGTGTGTGTGTGTGTGAGGGGTGCTGTGTGTGTGTGTGAGGGGTGCTGTGTGTGTGTGTGAGGGGTGCTGTGTGTGTGTGTGTGAGGGGTGCTGTGTGTGTGTGAGGGGTGCTGTGTGTGTGTGTGTGAGGGGTGCTGTGTGTGTGTGAGGGGTGCTGTGTGTGTGTGTGTGTGAGGGGTGCTGTGTGTGTGTGTGAGGGGTGCTGTGTGTGTGTGTGTGTGTGTGGGGTGCTGTGTGTGTGGGGTGCTGTGTGTGTGTGTGTGTGTGTGTGGGGTGCTGTGTGTGTGTGTGTGTGTGTGTGTGGGGTGCTGTGTGTGTGTGTGTGTGAGGGGTGCTGTGTGTGTGTGTGTGAGGGGTGCTGTGTGTGTGTGAGGGGTGCTGTGTGTGTGTGTGTGTGTGTGTGTGAGGGGTGCTGTGTGTGGGGGTAGGGGGAGGGGAGGGATGCTGGGTGTAGGGGAGGGGTGAGGGGGAGGGGAGGGGTGCTGGGGACAGGAGGGGTTCTGTGCGGGGGATAGGGCTACTGTGTGTGTGTGTGGGGGGGTAGGGGTACTGTGTGTTGGGGATAGAGGTACTGCTGGGGGGTAGGGGTACTGTGTGTGGGGGGAGGGGTACTGCTGGGGGATAGGGGTGCTGTGTGTGTGTGGGGGGGTAGGGGTGCTGTGTGTGTGTGGGGGGGTAGGGATACTGTGTGTGTGGGGGGTAGGGGTGCTGTGTGTGTGGGGGGGGTAGGGGTACTGCTGGGGAGTAGGGGTGCTGTGTGTGTGTGGGGGGTAGGAGTACTGCTGCGGGGTAGGGGTGCTGTGTGTGTGGGGGGGTAAACGTTTAAAAAAAAAAGTATATTAAATTATCTTCTCTCTCTCCCCCCCCCCCCCCCCCCCCCCTTCTTACCTTTAATGAAGGAGGGGGGGGGGACACAGTCATCCCTGGTGGTCCGGTGGTGGCAAGTACTGCTTCCGGTTCGGATGGCAGGGGGAGGCATGGGAGGGATCTTTGAAGCGGCTACCCTGTCCTCCCGCGCAATGCTGTGTGGATTTAACCCTGCTTACACCAAAATCTAGATATAGGCATTTAAATGCCTGTTTAAGCAGATACATGCCATGCTTCCAGCACTGCATGTAGCTCATCAAAAAGGATGGGGTCACTAAAATTGTGCCCAGCTGATAGAGGGGAGCCCCAGGTTTCCATTGATTCCTGGAACTCCCTTGTGTGAGCAGGGATCTAACCCTGATCACACCAAATTATAATAGTGGGGTTTTAAATCCATTTAATGCTTGTTTGCAGCGCTCACTTTGAGCTCTGCAAACAGAGCATGGGTCAGTCTGGGGCCACTTATTCTAGCCTCAGGTGAGAGAGGGGAGCCCCAGGAATCAAATGATACCTGGGGCTCATAGTTACCAGCAAGGTAATAGACCTGCTGGAAAAATACTGCATGGCGAAAAATGTTTTTGCCATGCGTCCTTAAGGGGTTAAGTGTTTCCTTTATTCTTTTGAGCAGTGTATTTTTTTCAGAGCTTCTTGTCTAAATAAGTGGGAACAACCCACTTGTGCAGTACTGCCACTCTACTAAGGAAAATAAAATTTACAGTAAGTAAAATTACTGGGGGTTGGGCAGGCTTTGTCAGTCACAGCCAGCAGAGGTGTGACTAGGGCTGCATGGACAGAAACAAGTGATATAACTCCTAAATGAGATTTGAGACTTCAGAGGCATGATCTATACACAAAATGGTTTAATTAAGCTAAAGTTGTGGTGGTGTGTCGCCGCGTGCCATGCGCAGGCCTCCGCCTCTGCTTGCATGGGGGATGCGTCTGGGCTTTGCCCCTTGGGGCCCTCACCCCGAGTTGGCTCTTGTGGCGGGTCGTGGGTTGTGCCGTCGGGCTTATGTCTGGGAGCTTCATTGTGCCCCTCCGGCTGTTGCTTACTTGGATCCACGGCGTGTTCTCGCCCGCCCGCGGCTGCTGCTGTGCAGCTGTGTGTCTAGCTTCCACCTTTGCCCAGAAGTTTGCCATCAGCCTGTTCAAGCGGGTTTCCAGGTCGCCAGTTAGCTGTGTGGGTTCACAGGTTGCGGGTGGTTGGACCGGGTTAACCCCCACCGGTCCTGAGGGGGGAGGGGAGACCCGATACTTCAGGTGCCGCACGCTTTGAAGGGCTGGGAGAGCGGCCGCCTCTCGCCTGCACTGCGTCGTGTAGGCCCCAAGCCTCTGATCTACTGATCCAGCGGTCTTTCCGAGTGTGTCGGATATCATTCTGCTCCTCAGCTTTGGTGTCGTCGAGCAAGGTAAGTTGGGGTGCAGGGTCTGGTATTTTCCCCCCGTTTTTCGCTTTAAATCGGGACCGGGCTCGGGAGCTCACAGATTATGCGTCTGGTCGGCTCCCCGGTCAGGCTCCGCCCCCGACTCTCTCACACTTCTAAAGAAGCCTGATGGGTGAAGCACGTAAAGTGGGACTTTTATATATAGCCATTTTGTTTTATGTATTTGCCATTAAATAATATATTTTAAAGCTATATATACACCCTTATATTTTATTTTTACTTCCTGGTTACTATATCCTTTGGTGGGGATTATACCACCCAAGCTGATTATACTAGAGCAGTGATGGCGAACCTTTTTGGGCCCGAGTGCCCAAACCGCAATACATGCCAATTTTTTTTCCTTAAAGTGCCAACACGGCAATTAAACCTGAATATTGAGGTTTAAGTTTAGAAAAAACAACTCGTACTGTTGTCCGAACTAATTAACAACTTTTGTTTTAAAAGAACACAACAACAGAGTTCAATGATACAAATTGTAAGTAATGATATAAATAGATGAAATTAAGCTTATATTTATTAGTATCTCCAACAAATGCAATACATACACACACAGTCTGCTGAATACACACACACACACACACACACACGACTGCTGAATATAGAGACTGATGAATACACATACAGACAGTCTGCTGAATACACAGACAGTCTGCTGAATACACAGACAGTCTGCTGAATACACAGACAGTCTGCTGAATACACAGACAGTCTGCTGAATACACACACAGACAGTCTGCTGAGTACATACACACACTGCTGAATACACACACATACTGCATTGAGGGGTGTAGTGTATGTGTTTGTGTGAGGGGTGCTGTGTGTGTGTGTGAGGGTTGCTGTGTGGTAGGGGTGTTGTGTGTGTGTGTGTGTGTGAGGGGTGCTGTGTGTGTGTGTGAGGGGTGCTGTGTGTGTGTGAGGGTGGTGTGTGTGAGGGGTGCTGTGTGTGTGTGTGTGTGTGGGGTGCTGTGTGTGTGTGTGAGGGGTGCTGTGTGTGTGTGTGTGTGAGGGGTGCTGTGTGTGTGTGTGAGGGGTGCTGTGTGTGTGTGTGTGAGGGGTGCTGTGTGTGTGTGTGGGGTGCTGTGTGTGTGTGTGTGTGAGGGGTGCTGTGTGTGTGTGTGTGTGTGTGTGTGGGGGGGGGGGGGTGCTGTGTGTGTGTGTGTGTGTGTGTGGGGTGCTGTGTGTGTGTGTGTGTGTGTGTGGGGTGCGTGTGTGTGTGTGTGTGTGTGTGTGTGTGGGGTGCTGTGTGTGTGTGTGTGTGTGTGTGTGTGTGTGTGTGTGAGGGGTGCTGTGTGTGTGTGTGTGAGGGGTGCTGTGTGTGTGTGTGTGTGTGTGTGTGAGGGGTGCTGTGTGTGGGGGTAGGGGGGAGGGGAGGGATGCTGGGTGTAGGGGAGGGGTGAGGGGGAGGGGAGGGGTGCTGGGGACAGGAGGGGTTCTGTGCGGGGGATAGGGCTACTGTGTGTGTGTGTGGGGGGGTAGGGGTACTGTGTGTTGGGGATAGAGGTACTGCTGGGGGGTAGGGGTACTGTGTGGGGGGAGGGGTACTGCTGGGGGATAGGGGTGCTGTGTGTGTGTGGGGGGGTAGGGGTGCTGTGTGTGTGTGGGGGGATAGGGATACTGTGTGTGTGGGGGGTAGGGGTGCTGTCTGTGTGTGTGTGTGTGTGTGAGGGGTGCTGTGTGTGTGTGTGAGGGGTGCTGTGTGTGTGTGTGTGAGGGGTGCTGTGTGTGTGTGTGTGAGGGGTGCTGTGTGTGTGTGTGTGAGGGGTGCTGTGTGTGTGTGTGTGTGAGGGGTGCTGTGTGTGTGTGTGTGTGTGTGTGTGTGAGGGGTGCTGTGTGTGTGTGTGTGTGTGTGTGTGAGAGAGGGGTGCTGTGCTGTGTGGGGGGTAGGGGTGCTGTGTGTGGGGGTAGGGGGGAGGGGAGGGATGCTGGGTGTAGGGGAGGGGTGAGGGGGAGGGGAGGGGTGCTGGGGACAGGAGGGGTTCTGTGCGGGGGATAGGGCTACTGTGTGTGTGTGTGGGGGGGTAGGGGTACTGTGTGTTGGGGATAGAGGTACTGCTGGGGGGTAGGGGTACTGTGTGTGGGGGGAGGGGTACTGCTGGGGGATAGGGGTGCTGTGTGTGTGTGGGGGGGTAGGGGTGCTGTGTGTGTGTGGGGGGGTAGGGATACTGTGTGTGTGGGGGGTAGGGGTGCTGTGTGTGTGGGGGGGGTAGGGGTACTGCTGGGGAGTAGGGGTGCTGTGTGTGTGTGGGGGGTAGGAGTACTGCTGCGGGGTAGGGGTGCTGTGTGTGTGGGGGGGGTAAACGTTTAAAAAAAAAAAGTATATTAAATTATCTTCTCTCTCCCCCCCCCCCCCCCCCCCCCCCCCTCCTTCTTACCTTTAATGAAGGAGGGGGGGGGGAACACAGTCATCCCTGGTGGTCCGGTGGTGGCAAGTACTGCTTCCGGTTCGGATGGCAGGGGGAGGCATGGGAGGGATCTTTGAAGCGGCTACCCTGTCCTCCCGCGCAATGCTGTGTGGATTTAACCCTGCTTACACCAAAATCTAGATATAGGCATTTAAATGCCTGTTTAAGCAGATACATGCCATGCTTCCAGCACTGCATGTAGCTCATCAAAAAGGATGGGGTCACTAAAATTGTGCCCAGCTGATAGAGGGGAGCCCCAGGTTTCCATTGATTCCTGGAACTCCCTTGTGTGAGCAGGGATCTAACCCTGATCACACCAAATTATAATAGTGGGGTTTTAAATCCATTTAATGCTTGTTTGCAGCGCTCACTTTGAGCTCTGCAAACAGAGCATGGGTCAGTCTGGGGCCACTTATTCTAGCCTCAGGTGAGAGAGGGGAGCCCCAGGAATCAAATGATACCTGGGGCTCATAGTTACCAGCAAGGTAATAGACCTGCTGGAAAAATACTGCATGGCGAAAAATGTTTTTGCCATGCGTCCTTAAGGGGTTAAGTGTTTCCTTTATTCTTTTGAGCAGTGTATTTTTTTCAGAGCTTCTTGTCTAAATAAGTGGGAACAACCCACTTGTGCAGTACTGCCACTCTACTAAGGAAAATAAAATTTACAGTAAGTAAAATTACTGGGGGTTGGGCAGGCTTTGTCAGTCACAGCCAGCAGAGGTGTGACTAGGGCTGCATGGACAGAAACAAGTGATATAACTCCTAAATGAGATTTGAGACTTCAGAGGCATGATCTATACACAAAATGGTTTAATTAAGCTAAAGTTGTTTTGGTGATTATAATGTTCCTTTATTATTATTTTTTCTTAGTGTGTTCAGTTTATTGTGTGTGTTGTGCAAGTACTGTGCAGTGCAGTGTTGTTGTTTTTTTTGTTTTTTTTTGCTGGTTTTTTTTTTTAGTCAAACACAACAATGTTACAAGTAGTAGCAAATCCACCTGCAAAAAAAATATTTTGGCTTAATAAAATTCTGATAATGTGGAACAATATTCACTTTTCACAGGAGCGTGTTAACTTGGCACGACAAATAGAAAAAATTGAATATTTCAACAGCAAAGCCAAACAACAGAATTCCTGGATTCAGCAGGCAGCAGAAGCACTTGAATTAGATTTGGATGATGAGGATTTGGTTGGTAAGTATATCACAATGTCATAGTAGTTTGTCATGTCGGATATATCATGTTGTTCATTTATGCACATTGTCAGGATATTTATATCGGCACACATTTTGTGCCAAGATAGAAATGAAAAGTGTATATTGTCAGTCACTCAGAACAGAGCAGACTCCATTTTGCTTTCTACAGGCAAGCCAAAGACACATAACTTCTATCCTTTCTGTAACTAGCCACTGAGCCTAAGCTAAGGAATGCATTATATAAACAAGCCAAGTGATAAGCATTGAAGCAAGGGGATGGAATGCTCTGTCTAAATGTTAATGGAAGAGAAATAATTTTTAACACAGACACTAATGACAGAGAAGAGAAGTAATTAATTTTACTTCCTAAATTTTACAAGGTCCCATTGTAATTAAGGGGTGAAAAGTAGTTTACAACTGTCAATTTTAGAAATTGCAACAGGAATTGTCGATGCAGTGTCTGGAGAAAATCCAAAGAAACGCTTTGAACTGACAGCAAATTTTAAGTTATGGTGGTTATTTTAGATAAGCCAAATGACGTCAAAATCGTCATCAGGAAAAGTTAACTCTTTCCTGGATAGGAAGGTTTAGTGAGGCGAGAGTGCCCTCTATGGACCAAATACCTAAATTGCACTCTGCAGCTTGACCACACCTTCAGTTTCCTATTGGCCTTATCAACTAATGACGTCCAGAGAGTCTGGCCCTTTAAAAGTTAGGACAAAGGGAAGAGAGAAGTTAGTTGGAGTTGGTAGTTGAAGGAGTTTTGGGCTTTCAGATTCGGACATGCAGAGAGATCCATGACAGATTTTCATTCTGGGACTAACACTCAAACTCTCTTGGACCCAACTCAAGAAACACTCCTGGACACTTTTACCCTTACTTTCTAAGCAACACTAATTTTTCTATTACTTACACACCTCCATACAACCAATCATACACGCATTCAAGTTCCTGGGACTACCTAAGAGCATCTGATGAGAACATCTACTTAACTGGTAATTATGCTGGTTTTATTTAATTAATCTAAATTAATTAAAATCTAATAGCATGATATATGACTGGATAAATCACGGTCAGATTTCAACATTTAGAAATCCTAGTTAACTAAAGAATATATAGTTATAAACATTCCATTCTGCAGGTGGAATTAAGAATAATTATATATTGATGTGATATTATCACGTGTTGGCATACCGATGTTTTTATCCAGGTGTATTGATTTGCTCTAAATAAGATAAGATATCTTTTAGGCAAATTAAAATTCGACTTATAGAATCTGGTAGATTATTCTTATTGGATGGTTCCAGGAAATAATTAATGAGCTGGTTTGAAAGTTATTTTAATTGAAAATTACATGAAAATAGGATATATTATGCCTAGGAGGATCTAGCCAGCATTGAAAGGGTTACTCAGTTAACTGTTAGCCAAGGTTTTATGGCTTTTAGCTGGACTGTGTGAAGTTTTACTTTCTGTCTGTGAAGCACCCTCATAAATCTAAAGCCTTGACAGTTGATGCTGTTAGCCATTGGAACGTGTTTTAACATTGCCATTGTATTGCATATTTATGTTATACTAAACATTCACTGATTATTATCATGCTGCCTAATATTATTATTATATTGTCACAATAAATTGTGATTTTATTTGTATGGAATACATTTCACTTACATGATAACGATCTCTAAGATATAAGAGAATTGAAATAGTGGGCAATTCTCAACTGTTTAATATTATCATCCCATAAATATCCCCACAACATGAATTAATAGGTATATGATTTAGTTTCTTTTAAAGCTAAAAAATAGTAATAGTAATGAAAATACAATTGGAGTGATTACTGGAAGAGTATCAGAGCCCAGGGATTTCCAGCAAAAACTGGACTGAACTAGAGAAAGACCTACTTCTTTTTTATTTTTTATTTTTTGTTTGGGGGGGGGGCATTAATGGCCACTGTAAAACTTAAATCAAAATGGCAGAGAGAGAAATAAAAAAACAAAAAACACTAGATTTAAAGTTATTTTTTTTATGTACTTCATAAGCACCTTGCTGCCATTGCATATATTATTAAAAACACTCAAACACTTTTTAAAATGTATTTGTTATTTTAACATTTAAATCTTTTTTTTTTTTTTTTACTATAAGTCAAATTAATTTTGCATTAATTTCCAGGGGGGAAGCAGAGTGAACAGGAAGAGAAGGAAAAACTGAAGATGCTGAAGCTGATAAAGAAACAGTTAAATCTACTTTTATCTCAACCGATCTTTAAGAATGTTATGAAAACAAAATATCCCACACAGAGTGGGAAACTCTATCTCCCAGCTCTCCATCCAAAGTCCGAGAGTGCCCTCCAAACTATCTCCAAACAGAATGTAAAGAAGCATGCCAAAAAGAGGAAAGCCAGTTCTCTTTTATGACTGTAAAGAATTCCAGATATGAACTAATAAAGTTCTGATTTCTTATATTGTGCATTTATAGTTTCCCTGGACATGGCATGAAGCCAGACTGTATTTCTGGGGTAATTAGAGCAGGCCAAAAGTTAAAAGCAACTATCCCTGAAACTAGTTCTGTAAAGGCTGAACATATTAACAATTCTGTGAGTTAAAACTTTTTGGTTTTTGTTTTCTGGGTACTCCTTAAGAGTACTTTATACTCAAATGCCATTTGGTCCTCACTAATCATCCCATATATAAATAAATGTTTTCTTTTTATTACTTAGGAAAGAATCAGTGTAGCAGCCACCTCCATATAGTGCATCCTTCCAATGGTGTATTTTGGATTTGTGCTGCCCTAGGCGTGTCTAAACTTTGGAACCCACCTAACCCAAATTTGCTACACCTCTTCCTATTTAAGACCAACACGCACTTTCTTTGACTGGCAGACACACAACCTCACGAATACATACACTGGCATACACTCTGACAGATACACACTAACACGCTCACTGATTTGACACACACTCTTACAGACATATACTCACTCACAGACACACCATCACTGACAGTCACACATTCATAGACACACATTTGCTTATACACTCACTAATTATTATTTTGTTTTTAAATTTAAGTCCACCCAACCTTCCTACCTTTGGGAGAGCTGGTGTGGATCCTGTCCCTGGGCTCCTGTTGCTGATGGTGTCCTGAAGGTTACTGTGTGTGCTGGGGAGCTGCTGTGGGCTCCTGGTGTCGTGGGGACTGATTGGTTGTCAATGGTAAGCAGCGAGGGAGCTGTAATTTTCTTGCCAGAGTGATGTCCTGTTCAGGCTCCGGGCATCACAGGAGGGTGCACGCCAGGTTAGAGCAGAACGCCTCTGCCCCCGAGCAGAACGCCCCCATGACAAGAGGCTAGCAAGGCATCTGCCAGGGTGTTGGGGGCTGCGTTTTTTTGCCACCCCCTGGATGGTGCAGCCTGAGGCAAATGCCTTGTTAGCCTCGTGATAAATACAGCCCTGCGTCCTTCACTGCGGTTAATTCACCAGCTTTCAATATAATAAATCTGAAAATTTAATATCCCTAAGCTATTCCAAGTAAAATAATTTTAAAGTGTTGAGAAGATACAAAACTTGGAAACGTGGAATTTGAGCTATAGGTTGTTAAACCATAATTTACCTGTGCACCCACACGTATTTAAATTGTGTTCAGGAGAAACAGGGCTTTCATTTTACATCAAATATTATTTATATATGAAGCATTTTATATGAATACATTCTAAAAAGGTGTGTGAAATTAAGAAATGGTGTTAAATTTCAAGTTCTGCATGGCATTTTATATGTGAATGTCATACTTCTGCAATAAAAGACATATTCCTATTAAGCAATGTCACACGAGTACAACAGTACAGGTACAGGTTTTATGGGGTTTTGAAAACTTACAGGATCAGAAAAGGGGATTTTCCATTTTTGCACATTGAAATTTGCCAGATTGTTTTGCTGGGCCTACGTGGCCTTTGAGACCAAGGCCCAGGAATTAAAATTAACCCTATCATAGCATACCATTTGTAAAAGTAGACAACACAAAATGTTGTATATCCAGCGTTTTAAAAAGCCACTTAATCGCAAAACCTGTCAACTGCCTTTTCACCAGTGATATAATCAGCATTATACATTTTACTGCTCTCTCAAGAGTACAATGGTACACCCCATGTATAGGGTTATGGGGTTTTGGAAAGTTACAGGGTCAATTATAGGGCTTGTCCATTTACGTTTTTAGACATTCAAATTTGTCCGATTGGTTTGCTGGGTTTAATAACATTTCCACTTCTATGGCATACCATTTTCAAAAGGAGGCAACTGAGAGCATTCCAAATGGCGTATTTTCGGATGTTTGGTGTAGCCACTTTAACAGAAATGCAGGGCCCACATAGCGGTTATACTTTTTTTTTTTTTTTTTTACTTTCACACACATGAACTCCATTTTCACAGGTCATTTCATGTTCCTGATATAAGTTAGTGCAATACAGCCTATGTATTTTGATTTAACATTGTCTCACAAATAAAACAGTACACATACTTTTTTGTTGTTGGAATTTTTAGTTAAATCAAAGGGCCCAATATATATTATTTAAAGTTGTAAATTTGACAAAGTAGTGATTTTCTCTGCCTAAGTCACCTTTGAGAGAGTATGGCAGCCAGGGGAATAACATTTCCACTAGTATGGCATACCATTTTCAAAAGTAGGCAACCCAGAATATTCCAAATGGTGTATGTGACTGGACCGCTGCCCGTCCATGAATTGTCTTTATAGGATTGCCTGTATTCCTCCATGTATTTGTGAATATTTGTATGTTTTACCTTCTCCGCGTTTGGGAGAGCTCATACTAACTGATTCTGTTAGTCTCCCGAACGGGGACCACCTCAATACCCCATTTAGAATGTTTATTTAGAACATTCGCACCTCACTAACGAGGTGTCAAAACCACAAACTGTAAGTGAAGTCTCGGCACGTGGCGTCCCGTTCTTTAGACGAACGCCACCTAGGGGAGATCATTTGAACCGAACAAGGACCTCCCAAGTGCCCCTTGGAGTGTTAACACCAATTAAAACGTTGGCAACTTGCAACATAAGTGTGAAACCGCAAGGGGAGTAATTATTGAGTGCTTCCCTGGGCGGCCGCCGTTCGTATAGACGTTTTGGCTTTCTGTGGCTGGGAGTTAGAGGCGGGAAACTTTCCCGCGCTGGGACTCCCACGTACAGAGGCTCAAGGGATAAAGATCCCCTGGTCCCCGGAGGTGGGAAACCATGAGGATGGGTGGCAGAAACTGGGGACAAAGGGATTGGGGTTCCGGTTCCGTTATGCAGCCCCTGTAAGGGGACATTGTTGTTGTTTATGATCCACCTCTTGCATGGGGAAGGTATAAAGCCCAGTTTGGCAAATAAAATTGTTGTTGTACCCCTGGAACTTTGTGTCGTCCAGTTACTGGGGGAAGGAAGATGGGTCTCTTCCTTCTGTATTAGCTGAGGTAACCAGTTGGGTTACCCTTGGCCCACAACTGGTGGAAAGCAGCGGGATCCTACGTCACTGCCAGCAGACCTATGGACTATTCTTCTCTAAAAGGCACACACTACAAGACTTGTTAGAAGCAAAAGGAAAAACGTCAGGCAACCGTAAAAAAGCGGACCTGATTGCAGAGCTAATGGCGGACGACCAGTTAAGGGACGAGACTGCTGCACCCAAGGCAAGGGATGACGAAGAAGCCTTCAACAAGGCAATCAAGCAGCGGTTGGCTCTATTCCAAGAGGCTCCATTGGCAGAGCTTCTGACAAAACTCATAGCTGAGACTCAAGCTTTCATCTTGATTCAGAAGCAGGGGGCGACCCCCAATCAACATGAGGACCAGAGGAGAAGAGAGGGGCCGCCACCCCTACACAGAAACTGGTGGAGGCGGCCTTCCCTGAACTGGGTGGACTCACAGCAAGCGTCCCCCGAGGAGGTGTTTCAGCTGTTCCTGCTGGAGCACTTTTATAACGGACTCTCCAATGAAGCACAGGAATGGGTGAAGGATAGACAGCCCAAGAACCTCGCTGAAGCCGCCAGAAGGGCAGATGAGTATGCTGACACCCGGTGCCCCCAACACCCGGCTGCTCCTATGACCTACAGGCTCCACTTGCACCCCCCACAGCCCTGACCTATCCCCCCCTCCCCCCCAAGAAGCCCGAGGGTACCCCCACAGACTGGCCCCAGATGTTTCCAATGCCATCAATCCAGCCATCAAAAAAGGACTGCCCTCAGATCCGACCCCAGTGTGTTCGCCCTGTGGTTGCTCAGACCCCCAGAAGCAGTGGCCCACTACTACCAAGCGGTGAACCCCACTGACGGCACCTGGATTCCCCTGCACTCAGCTAGTCCCTACCAAGCTGCCCACGACATGATCGGGGCGCCAGGAGCCGTAGCTTTCAAGTCGTCGGAAGGTTTTGGTGTTGGAACCCGTCCACCATCAGCAGCCAGTCCGACTGAATGGGCAAACTGTCCAGGGGCTAAGGGACTCTGGGACCACCATTACCCTGGTGCAAAGTCAGACAGATCTACCACCTACCCACAGTATATGTTTGTCTGGATTTGGGGACCGGCGATCGGAGCGTGGAAGTCGGGCTTATGGAGGAACTCCCCGTGGATGTGCTGCTCGGCAATGACTTGGGCTACCTCACTTCTACCTATGTGCCCATGACAAACACAGAGGAGAGCCACCCTGTGACCACCAGGCAACAAGCCCGCACCACCCAAGACGACTCACACAAAATGGGGGAACTAGAAGCATTAGTATACACTAAACTATGATATAACGGGCATAACTGAAACATGGTGGGATGAGACACATGACTGGGCAGTTAACTTAAATGGGTACATGTTATTTAGGAAGGATAGGAAAAACAAGAAGGGTGGTGGGGTATGTTTGTATGTCAACCATGATTTAAAGCTAAATCTTAAGCAAATGGAATGCGATGAGGAAAATGTGGAAGCTTTATGGGTAAATATCTGCTTGGGGGAAAAGAAGGGAAACCAACTATGGGTTGGGATATGTTATAAACCACCTAATGTTAATATTGACGAGGAACAACAGCTGTTTGAGCAAATTGAGAAAGCTGCAAATCTGGGTAACACGTTAATTATTGGAGATTTTAATTACCCGGACATAAATTGGGCCAGAGGGACTAGTAGCTCAGCAAAGGGAATTAGGTTTTTAAACTTGTTAAATGACACCTTCATGTCACAACTTGTACAAGCACCAACTAGAATGGACGCTTGTCTGGACCTGGTTTTAACAAACAACGTTGATCTTTTGACCAACATTCAAGTAGGTGAGCATTTGGGAAATAGTGATCACAGTATAGTGTCCTTTGAAATAAACTAAAAAAAAAAAAAAAGCACATGGGGTATACTAAAACATATAATTTTAAAAAGGCCAATTTCAATAAGTTAAGGGAAGCTTTACAATATATTGACTGGCATAAACTCTTTAGTGAAAAGAACACTGAGGATAAATGGATCATTTTCCAACAAATATTAGAAAGGTACATTTCTCAGTATGTACCATTGGGAAATAAATATAAAAGAAACAAATTAACCCCTTAAGGACTGAGCCAAATGTACACGTTGTGAACAAAACAAAATGTAAACAAAACCTGGCATTTGCGCTATATGTCTGTCCAACCGTAATACACCTCTTTCATATTAAATGCACCCACACTTATTATATATCATTTTATTCAGGGGAAACAGGGCTTTCATTTAATATCAAATATTTAGCTATGAAACATAATTTAATATGAAAAAAATGGGAGAAAATAAGAAATTTTGTTATTTTATTAGTTCTACGTGACATTTTAACTGCCAATGTCATAATACTGTTTGCTTTTACTGCAATAAAATACACATATTTGTATTCAGCAAAGTCTCACGTGTAAAACAGTACCGCTATGTACAGGTTTTATGGTGTTTTGGGAAGTTACAGGGTCAAATATAGCGTGTTACATTTGAAATTGAAATTCGCCAGATTGGTTACGTTGCCTTTGAGACTGTATAGTAGCCTAGGAAATAAATTTACACCCATAATGTCATACCATTTGCAATAGTAGACAACCCAAGGTATTGCAAATGGGGTATGTCCAGTCTTTTTTAGTAGCCGTTTGGTCACAAACACTGGCCAAAGTTAGCGTTAGTATTTGTGTGTGAAAAATGCCAATTTTGGCCAGTGTTTGTGACTAAGTGGCTACTAAAAAAAGACTGGACATACCCCATTTGCAATACCTTGGGTTGTCTACTATTGCAAATGGTATGCCATCATAGGGGTAATTTTCATTCTTGGGATACCATAGGGTCACAAAGGCAACGTAAGCAATCTGGCGAATTTTAATGTGAAAAAAATGAAACACAAGCCTTATATTTGACGCTGTAACTTTTGAAAACACCATAAAACCTGTACAGGAGGGGTACTGTTGTACTCGGGAGACTTCGCTGAACACAAATATTTGTGTTTCAAAACCGTAAAAAGTATCACAGCAATAATATCGTCCGTGTAAGTGCTGTTTGTGCGTGAAAAATGCAAACAACGTCACTTTTACTGGCGATATCATCGTTGTAATACATTGTACTGTTTTGAAACACTAATATTTGTGTTCAGCGAAGTCTCCCGAGTAAAACAGTACCCCTCATGTACAGGTTTTATGGTGTCTTGGAAAGTTATAGGGTTAAATATAGTACTAGCAAATTAAATTCCCCTTTACTTTCGGCATGGGTTTTCAGGCAGGTCCCGCTAATTGTAATTAATTAGGATACCTAATTATGTAGAAATATTACATAAATATATGTGTAGAATTAATGTATGTATATATATATATATATATATATATATATATATATATATATGTGTGTGTGTGTGTGTGTGTGTTTTAAAATATTTTTATTTATATATAGGTACATATATAGTGATATATACGTATATATTTATGTGTATATATATATTATTTTGTTCTACGTGTATTTTGATATAAATATATATATTATCAAAATACAGTTAGAACGAAATAACACATAACAATAATTATATATATATATATTTAATCAGTATCAGTCTACGTGCAATGTGATATTAATATATATAATTATATATATATTAGTAGTAAAATACACCTAGACAGTGTATGTGTGTGTATGTGGATATATATGTATACTTAGATCATATATATATATATATATATGATCTAAGTATATATATTTTTTTTTACACGTATTTTAATTTAATTTAATTTAATGTAATTTAATCTGATTTCCAGCCAGCAGGGGGACTAACTGTCATGACAGTTTAATGTTGAAAAATGCAAAGTTATGCACTTCGGCGTAAAGAATACACAAGCAACGTATACCCTTAATGGAAGTGAATTAGGGATAACAACACACGGAAAGGACTTGGGAATTGTTATAGACAACAAACTATGCAGCAATGTCAATCAAGGGCCTTGAAGCAGTACAGTATTTTAAAAAAAAAAAATTTAAAGAACAAATTTTATACATTTTAGAAGGCATCCACCTGATTTTAACCAATAATTTTTTGGGGTTTAACGAGATTTTTTTATCTACAGATTAGGGGAACGACGATGGGCACCAAGTTCGCCCTGAATTATGCAAACTTGTTCATGGCCTATTGGGAGGAACAGTTTGTATACCAGGGCCAACCATGGGGGGCGGACTTGGTGTGCTATCGCCGTTTCATAGATGACATATTTTTTATTTGGACAGGCACCAACACGGATTTGAACGAATTTATTATGTATCTAAACAACAATCAGTGGAACATTGTCTTAACAGCACAGATCAGTCAGGACACAATCAATTTCCTTGATCTTGAGATTAATATAAGAGAGAATAGGATCATAACCAAGAACCACTTCAAAGAAGTCAACGCTAATGGGTATATTGATAAGGAAAGTTGTCACCATGCCCCTTGGCTAACCATTGCCCCCAAGGGCCAATTCCTGAGAATTAGGCGGAATTGCACTAATGAACAGGATTATATTACACAAGCAAATATAATCTAAACACAATTTATGCAAAAAGGATATGAGGAAAGGGAACTACAGATAGCGCTAGAAGAGGTTTTAAAAATCCCTAGAAAGAACACCTTGACCTATAAGGATAAGGAGAAAAATAGAAAATGGGACGGCAATAATGTCCCATTTATATGTAGTTATAACGGAAATAATAGTAGAAAAATAAACAACATTATCAATAAACACTGGCACATCTTGAAAGACGATCCTGTCTTGAAAAATGTTTTACCAGACAAACCAAAAATAATTTACAGAGGGGCGAGAAGTTTAAAAAGCACTTTAGTACAAAGCTGCAATAAAATTAAAACACCTGTAAATAAAACATTTCTAAATATGAGTAAAGGATTCTATGGATGTGAACAGTGTATAGCATGTAAAAACACTAAAAGCAAAAAAAGACATATTATAGAGATGGAACCCATAATTAACAAAACATTTCAGATAAGGGATCATCTCACCTGCTATACCAAGGGAGTTATTTATATACTAAAATGCCCATGTAATCTTGTATATGTAGGTCGAACAATCCGTAACATAGATATAAGAGAGGCCGAACATATAAGAAATATAAAAAATGGGGTAGAAACACATAGCGTCTCAAGCCACTTCAAGAGAGTTCATAATTCAAACCCTGAGGGAATGTTCTTATGTGGGATCAAAATTGTAAAAAAAGATTGGAGAGGAGGAGATTATATTAAAAAAAATAGGAAGGGAAGAAATGAAATGTATTTAAGATTTTAACACAATGGTTCCACATGGATTGAATAACTACTGAATTATATCATTTTATGAACTAATATTCAGTTTGAATAATGTTTTTTGGTTTCAATGAGGTTTTTTGTTTTTTTTTAAATTCTTTATTTTATGCGTGCATATAATATACATTGCGTTTGCACCGCCACAACAGCTGGTGCGAACATATTTGCAGGTAAGTCAACATATATGGCGACATAAACATTGCACAATTTTTATAGTATTGTGTTTCGTAGGCGTTACTAAGCGTGTGTATAGGCTTAGATGGGTCTCTATGAGTTGTCCGTGGTGGCTAAGTCTGCGCCTCTGTGTTTAATAAGTTGGTTGTAGAGTGTTGCCTTCGCTAGAGTTGGTAGTGCATGTTAGGGGTGAGCGGGCAAAGCTGCGTGTTGTGCGCTTGCTTGTTGCAATCGGTCGCTCAGTGGATGTGTCTGTGTGTATGCAGCTGAAATGCCTAGTGTGTGACCCGTCTTTTTATGGCTAGCTATTGAGTGGTCTCCCTTACGTGTTCAGCGTAGACGGGGGGGGAGGGGGTATGTCGTTAAGACCTATGCTACGGTCAGCGAGGTTAGCAGGTCGAGCAGAGAACTTTCAGTATATATAAGAACAAAATAATAGGTACATACAAAGGAACAGTAAAACATTAAACATCAACTGAGGTGGTATATTATCATATCTGTACGGCAAAACAGTCCTGGTAATAGTTGGTCACCACTGCCTCTTTTCGGAAGGCCTTCATGTGGCGGCTGTGTCGGAGGCACCTTGTCTGGGCTGTCGTGGTACAAAAGCGGTGACTCTTTCAGGGTCCCAGTTGTGTCGCAGTACTGAAGATTCTGCAGGCAATTTTTGCGTCTCGAGGCAATCCCAGCGTGGGTAGTAAATCTTGTGCACTGTGTAGGTTGTAGATTTCGTGCTTAGCCTCCCCTTGCAGGATGAGCAGGGAGCGGTTGAAGCACCACCTATACGGTATACTCTTTTGCCTGAGAAGGGTGGTAAATGGTGTCAAAGATTTCCTCCTGCTGCTTGGCTCCGCCTCTCTTCAATTAGGTTTTTTAATCTTATAAATTGGTTTTATGATAATTCATTTTTAAGATATTAATATATATTTTTTAAGAATGTCACTACTGTACTGATGAAATATTTCACTTGTTCATATATGCTTGCATGGTACTACAAATCTCATGCAGATTCTGATTTATGAAAATAAGTCAAATTTGGCATGATGTTATTAATTTTGCACAGATCTGGACTTATGAAAGGAAGCCAAATAGCGCACACAGTATATTTATTTCAAGTGAGAAAATGATGTATTGTACTTTTGGTTTATTAGAATTAAAGCTGGTGGAACGCATGAGCGGTCCAAGAAATGATAGGAGATGGAGAAGCTCACAAAGTAAAGCGCTGGAACGCACGTGCGTTCCATTGGAATGAAGGAAGTAGACGCGCATAGAATAAAGCGCTGGAACGCACGTGCGTTCCACCGGAATGATAAACACGGAAGTGAATACACACGTTGGAACGCACGCTGCGTTCCACGTGACGCCACCCGGAAGCGCATTCAGGATGTCATCTGGAACCCGGAAGTACATACAGGACCCGGCAAATAAAGGGTTTATAAACAGAAGAGAGGGAAGACTGTCACCTAACAGCCAACTGAGGAAGCCTTGTATAAGGCGAAACGCGTATTGGACACTGTTACAGACTATTGAGTCAAGACAAGTATCTGGGACTTAGTTTTTTTTATCTTGATTTTATGCTATTTTATACTTTGATTTTTATTTTAATAAAGCACCTTCTTTTTGGAATACATCCTTTGGGATTTTGCATTATTGATAGCAAATCTAAAAGGGAAAAAGAAAGGGAAGTATAAAGCACCAAGCACCTTTAAAGGAACCACCAACGCCTTGGAGGAGAGAAGGATTGGGACATCCTTGAATGGTCCAGAAACGCATACCACCTGAGTCATATGAGGGTATGACTCCAGGCTTGTGAGTTATAATTATCTTACTTTATACATTTTTAACTTCTGTTTACAGTGTTGCACTATTGCCTGTATAATTTTATTTTACAGAATACTGACTGTACCAATTTTTTAGGAGCTCCACCTTTTTATGTATGTATATTTTGTTTTGGAGTGGTGTAGGTGGTGCCACTTATTAGGTGTCTGAGCACAATTTGTTCACTTCCACATAGTGCACACAACCAGTTGTATTATTAGCAATGTCAATCAGCAGTGGCCAAGGCCGGTAAGGTATTGTCATGCATGAAAAAGGGCATTCATTCTCGGGACGAGAATATAATTTTGCCTCTTTATAAATCACTGGTAAGACCACATATTGGATATGCTGTGCAATTTTGGGCACCTGTTCTAAAGAAGGATATTATGGCACTAGAAAAAGTGCAGAGGCTGGCTACAAAATTAATAAAAGGAATGGTACATGTCAGCTATGAAGAAAGGTTAACAAACTTAAACCTATTTAGTTTAGAAAAACGTCGCCTGAGAGGGGATATGATAACATTATACTCGGGGCCAATACAAACCATTGTGTGGAAATCTATCCACAAATCTATCCACAAACCAGACTTTACAAAGGACACGAGGCCATGCGTTTAGACTGGAAGAAAGAAGATTTCGTCTAAGGCAAAGGAAAGTTTTTTTTACTGTAAGAATAATAAGGATGTGCAATTCTCTGCCTTAAGAAGTGGTATTAGCAGAGTCCATACAGATGTTCAAACAGCTACTAGATGCATACTTGCAAAAACAGAATATTCAAGGATATAATCTTTCAATGTAGGGTAATAACTGCTTGATCCAAGGATGAATCTGACTGCCATTCTGGGGTCAAGAAGGATTATTTTTTCCTAGCTTGTTGCAAAATTGTGCTTCAAACTGGGTTTTTTTGCCTTCTTTTGGATCAACAAAATAAAACAAATGTGAGGAAGGCTGAACTTGATGGACACGAGTCTCTTTTCAGCAATGTAACTATGACATGAACGGTCTGTGATTGAGGAATAAGCTGAGCAAGTAGTGTTGTACTCCCGTCAGATATAATTTTGTGTGCCAGTTTCAGGCGTAAATGGCAGTGGGCAGTAAACTCTACTATTGTGTTAATGGAGAAAGTGTCATTAATGTGGTAATCTATTGTGAACCTGTTGAAAATTACCATTGCTCTGTCGTAAATTATTCTGGTATTGTATGACAAGGCAGTTTTTGCCAAAGATTGGGCATGTTGCATTAGTTTTTTCAGTCCATTACAAGGTCTTGGAAAGTGGGGGTTATCTTGGTTGTAGCAACTGCTGTGTGGTGTTGCTTGAAAAATGCCTGTAAGTTGGAACGAGCGAGAGTCAGCTGCTATATTTTCCAAGCCAGGTATGTGTATACATACCAAATAGAAGTTATGTAATGCTGCCATCCAGGTTAGTCTCCTTATGATTATCATTGAGGAAGACCTCCCTTTTATTTATAATTTTGCAAGCGGCTTCATTATCAGAAAGGCATTTGACGGCTTTGCCTTTCCATAAGGAACCCGAAGTTTGAGCTGCTGCCACTATGGGATTAAACTTCAAATAGTGTTAAAGTGGTGCTGAAGGATTGTAGTTTCAGGGGGCTATGAGTCACGGAACCACCGATCTTGGTAAATGGCCGCAAACCCTGTGTGGGCTGCAGCATCGGCCTATATAGCTGGTGATTCTTCGTCTAGTGGGGGGGATGAACATAGATTTCCAGTTCTAAGACGTAAGAAATCTACTCCACATTTGCTCGTCTGCTTTTGCGTGAGAGTCGAGGGAAAAAGTGCTATTGTCGTAAGGAGCGTCCGGTAAGAGGTATATGAATGAGCGGCCCTGTGAGATTATGCGAATTGCGAAGTTAAGAGAGCCAAGTAGTGATTGCAGATCCTTGCAGGAGCAATTACTGTTGTGTTAATATCCAGTCACATAATCTCTGGTCCGTTGTAGTTTTGTAAACTGGATAGCATAGTAGCAGAGTCCAGATGGATACCTAAAAAGGTTAGTGTGGCGAAACAGACCTCGCCACTGGGCACTGGAGAAGCCTGGTTGCTCGCCTGCTCCCTCTGGACTATGGCCCTGCATTAAAAACCTTTTATTTTCCCCCTGCATAAAGCCTTGTTTGTGCCTTTCTGCCTGGGCGTTTGGTAGATTGAATCTACCGAACCAACTCACAAATGAATGGACCACCTGGGTAAGGAGTGTGCCAGTGATTTACATCCCAGAAGCTGCGGTTAACCGCAGCTTAATTGACGAACGCTGGGTGGCCGCGGTGTTCAGCTCCAAAACTGTGCAACTCAAAACGGACAGTTAAACTCACGAACACCGCTGAGCTGCCAACCTCCCTTCTCCTGCAATCACACGAACGCCAGTGCATTCGGCACTTTCAATGTGTGAACAGTGCTACCCCAGATAGCTATGCCATGGAGCCCATTCGTATAACGAAAGACTTTGGCTCCATGGCGATTGAACTGTATGTATGTGATCTGAGCGCCATTCGGTAATAATGTGCGCTCAGATCTAAGCTATCTGAGCATATGTTGAATGTCTATGTTTTATGCAGTAGTTATAACATTGTGTATTTTTATGTGTTTTTACTGCTATGTGTTCAATGGAGTTTTGCCTCTGTCCTTGGAGATAATTGGATTACTTCCCAATTATCTCCAGGATAGAGAGGAGGGATTATACTTTACTAGTGGGAGTGTTTCACTATGTATGTCTGTGGTTGGTCACTGTGCAATTTGTGTCCCAGTCTTCCACCAGGTCCCCTACGGGAGTGTCCACCTGGTGGAAGACCTGCATAAATACCGGGCAGGTAGCCCAGATTAAACAGACCACTGCTTGACCTTCAACACGGAGCCTTGTCTCGTTCTTGGGGGGGATTTATTCTATGCTGTTTCCAGTTCGACTGCTAGGAGGGTAAACCGTTCGTATGGTTTTTCCTATTCGGCTGTTTGAAGCATTCGTATGGTTCTGGTGGCGTGTGGCGAAATGGTACAGACCTTTCCATTTGATGCTATGTAAATGCCACAGTGGCGGGTGTGTAGGTAGCATCTTGGAAGCATTTGAGATGTTTTTCCCAGCCAAGCTCCATGCCCTGCTTTCAATATTGCTCCAAAAGCATTGTCCACTGTGTCCTATTGAAGTGAGAATTCTTCTGAAGGTATGAGAGAATTTAAGCTCGATATAAAGGAGCAATGAGTTGCAGAGAGGTCAATGATTAAACATTTTTTTTATTATTGAATTTGCCTGTCGAATTGGGTTGGTTCTACAATTGGAATAGGGGGGTTGTTTGAAGGGACCTATCATGAAGCCATGGTTTAGTTCTGCTGTAATCAGTGTTTTCTGTGGTGTCGGGATTTAAGATGGCTGATTGGAGGTTTTTACATTCTATGGTACCACTTGGGAGTGCCACTAGCCCTGTGTGGAATCCTTCTGTGAACCCACGTGATGAGAAAATCGACCCAGTGCATAGAGGGGAGATTGGTTAGATAATGAGCTAAATTGTGAATGTTAATTTCTGTGTCAGTGCTTGGGGAACAGCCAGTTGGGGCACATGGTCTTCGGATGGTATATGAAGCATAGGGAACAGACATGCAACAACCTACATGCGCTGAAGCTGCAACCTCCAGCGTTAACGCTGTTGCATATCTGTGCCTTGCCCAGAAATATGATCGGTCTACCTAGCTTGTCTTTAAGGATCCTTTCTGATTTGTTGGGAGTGGGTGCGACCTGACTGGTAGTAGGCAAGCTAGGTTCGTTGGGACACAAATAAGTAGAATGTGTGTTTGAAGCTGATAAGGCACAAGACGGAGGTTTGAGGCCAGCAAAGTGGCGGCAGAACAGCTCTGTATCAAGTTGGCTCCAGTTGGAGCGAATATTAAATTGGATCAGTGCTGCCGCCGCTTTGGCTGAAAATGATCTGATAGTCATAGTACTTGTTCTCCAATTTTGGGAGATATAGGTCTAGTTCTTGACTATGCTGGGGGGATGTGGAGCAAATAACATCTCTGTACAGGCCAAACGTAGCATGAAATCAAGAATAGATCTTTTTTTTTTTTTATTTAGCCTAGGGTCCCTCGCTTTGAGTACCACGGACAGATCTCCATAACAGTATACTTTGTTTCCCACCAAATCTTTTGACGCAATCAGAAGGGAGACTAGATGTATGTCTTTCCCTTCTAGTGTATCTTTTGATGGTCTGTGTAGCAGATCCCCAGGTAACCCTACCAGTTACCTCTGCTAATTCCCTTCCTTCAGCCGTTCAGGAACCCTTAAAACAAGCAGGAATCCATTTTCCATTTTTAACTGGACAAGACCAGACATAGTTCTGGAGCACTGACAATCATTTATTGGTACACACAACTTTTTAAGCACAGACCCCCACAAGGGGTCTCCGTTCAGTACACTTTCCTTTGTACCAGGTAGGAGGGGGATGGGTTACAGATAACCATCTCCCGCTCTGGGACATGCTAACAGGACACAGTAACACACATTAAAACATATTACAAACAGTAAAACACATTACATGTATGGCGGATTAGTTGGGGGCTCCGGACCCTTGGAAGAGAATGGTGTACACCCATGAAACATATATCCCTGGATAGCCCCGGTGTTACGGTTGCCTCCAGGCTAGCTGAAAGTTGGACCGCTTGGATATCCTGGTTCCCAATGTTGGAGAGGTAGAACTTCGCTCCGATCAGCATACACAAGATTCTCCTGAAAGTGTAGAACAATCCCACTAGCTATAGCACAGCTAGGATACACTATTCCCTACAAAACGAGTCGAGGCTGCGATTTGAGGGTAACACGAACTGGGTTTAATGGCACTCATGCATGGCAATATATACAAGTTACCAGGCCAGAGGACAACCCCCTCTGGACCTGATGGTACACTGGACAATGCAACGTCCCAACCAATAAGGATAAAGTGCATTCTTTGAAACACTCCCCTCCACCTTGGAGATAATTGATCCCAACGTTCGTGCTAACCTAATTATCTCCAAGAACATGAAAACACCACGTTTTATTGTACAGGCGAAAACAACATAAAAATATATAACTTTTGCATTTAAACATCAAAATATCTCATTCGACCATTCCCTGGATAGCTCAGCTCTGTCGCACAAAACATGTGAATGGCTCTCAGGTCTTACGAATGGAGTGGGAAAGAAGTTAGTTCATATGGTTTTTCACGAAGGGGTAAAACAACCGACATCTTAACGGGGTTTGTGTAAACCAGTAGCCGATTATCGTTCCAGGGTTTTATGCCCAAGTACCGCTGAGTATTCGACGACATAAAGATGGCCGCCACCTCGTGTTCTGTATACGAACTGTGACCACCTTGGGTAAAGTGTTTAGGCAGCGGTAAACCGCAGGTTAATTGGATACACAACAGTTTGTAGGGGGTCGTCAGTTCTTTGACAGTTCTTTTGTCGTTTTAGTATGGTCTCTGTTCGTCTAGTTGGATACGAACGAGGCCACCTCGATTCCAATTATTAGGCTGCGGTTAACCACAAACCGCAGCTCCTGGGCGGTTAATTGTTTGCACACTGCGCCATTAGGGTGGTCGATCGTTCATTAAGTCTTTCAGTAGTTTGAAAGGTGACTGGGGTTAAGTGGAGACTCACGACAAGGGCTTGGGTGGTCTGCTGTTTATGTGTACGAATGGGTAACAATGTTCATTCGTGTATCTGGGAATAGTAAAGTATCCAAACAGTAATAACGAAATATTATCAATAGTAGTGGCAACAGTAAACATAGTGTAGAAAAGTATTGATCTTGTAGCTGACAGAGGGGCTTCCATAACATGGCTCCCTCCTTGTGGAACACTCTGGCAGACACGGTCTGACCCCTTTTTTTGGGGAGACTCCAACGTAACAGTCTACCATTGTCCCCTGAGACGCGGTTTGGCCACACCAACGGGTTATTGTCTGTGACCAGAGTGAACTCTTGTCCATACAAGTAGGGAGTTAGTTTCTTTAGTGACCAAACACTCCTTTTCTACTGCGGCATAGCTGACTTCGCGTGGCAGGCGCTTATGCAGGCAACACATGGAAGCGTCTGTATGGACAATAAAACGTTTGTAAGGGGCTGGGGCAGCCAAAACAGGAGCATGAACTAGAGCATTTTTCAGGGCTTCAAAAGCTGCCTCACAGTGCGGAGACAACAGAACGTGTCGGGGAAGGTTTTTCTAAGCTAAGTCAGTCAGGGGTTTAGCGATAGAACTGTAGTCTGGTACGTACTGTCTGTAGTACCCCGCAGTACCTAGAAAGGCTAAGACCTGGGTCTTGGTGTGAGGTGTGGGCCAATTTGCGACCGCTTTTATCTTGGCTGGCTCCGGACGTTGCTTTCCACACCCTACTCGGTGACTCAAATATTGTACCTCTGCCATTCCAAAATGACATCTCTAGCTTCAGGGTCAGGCCAGCGGCCCGAATCTGATCCAGAACCATTGATATGTGAGCTAAGTGTTCCTCCCAGGACTCACTGTGGATCCCTTTGTCATCTAGGTATGCACGGGCAAAATCCTGGAAGCCATCAAGGAGTCTAGCCACCAAGCGCTGGAATGTAGCTGGGGCATTTTTCATCCCGAACCTTAAAGTGGTACAAGCCGAACAGGGTGACAAAGGCCGACTTGGGGATAGCCTCCCTGGCCAGGGGAATCTGCCAGTAACCCTTGCAGAGGTCATTGGTAGTGAGGTAGTTTCCCCTGGCTATGCGATCAAGTAGCTCATCTACTCGGGGCATCGGGTACGCATCAGTCACGGTCTTGTCATTACGTTTCCTTTAGTCCACACAGAACCGGGTAGTGCCGTCTTTCTTCGGTACCAAAACTACTGGGGAGGCCCAGGGACTATCGAGGACTCAATGACACCTAGTCTTAGCATCTCATCTATTTCCCTTTTCATTTTTGCTCGGACTGCTTCTGGTATACGGTAAGGAGCCTGTCTTAGGGGCTGCTGTCCTGGGGTGTCCACCTGTGTAGCTAAGCTGGTATAACCAGGTTCTTGAGAAAAGGTAGAACATTTCTCCTGTAATAGTTTGTGTAACTGCTCCCGCTCTACTGGGTTAAGCTTGTCCCCTATCTGTACTTGCCCTACAAGATCGTGGTGGGGGTCCCGTTCTAGTAGATCGGGTATTGGGAGATTATCAGGGCTGCCATGTCTTCCTGACGCTTGGGCTTATTGACATGGAAGGTTTTCCGTAACTGCTCATCATCAAGGCAGGTGGTATCTGGGAATAGTAAAGTATCCAAACAGTAATAACAAAATATTATCCATAGTAGTGGCAACAGTAACCATAGTGTAGAAAAGTATTGATCTTGTAGCTGACAGAGGGGCTTCCGTAACACCCGGCTCCCAGCTAGGCTCCCTGCAAATAATGGTGCTATCGGATGTACAGAACCCGATAAACCAACATATAAAGTCTGGGGCTCGAGGCACTGTACATCCCCGAAATCAGCTCCACAGCGTTGTTTCGTCTGGTGAATTCAAACTTTGCGCCCAGACCAAGCAACAGCCAATCCGGAAAAAGGGCGTGAAACAAATCTTGCCAATTAGCACTCAGGGAGGGGAGGGTTTTCGCCACCCAATCAGGAGAAAGGGTGCGAAAACCCATTTGGATGGGCGCTTCTTTTCTGAATGGTCGTCTGCACCCTGCAGCGACCAATCAGCGCTCACTCTTGCCGACCCATCAAGAAAATGTTGCAAACCCAGTTTGAATGGGAGCTCCTTCTCCTGATCAGGAGGTGTTGGTCGGCACGGACTTCCAGGTGACCAGCGGGACTCTGCGGCTGCGAAGCCGACTCACAGCTCCAGGGTCTCCGCTGGGGCTCGCACCTCTCTCCGGTGGCTGCCTCCACTTAGGCAGCCCCGGGGAGAGCGCTCCTTGGGCAGCTACGAGCCTGGCCTTGCAGCTCCTCGAGGTGGGGTGGGGAGTGATTATAGCTCTGTTAGGAACAGGTAGGGTGATCCAAACCGCCAGTACCCAAACAGTGTCCCCAACAACCTCAGGGACCTGTTCGTGGAGTCCTGGTGTGAAGACCCTGCAAGGGAAGCGTATCCTTTCGGATATGAATGCTCCTCCCTCCTTCGCCTATGCAAAATGGCGGCCACCCAGGGGAACATTCAATTACTTCACTTGCATTTTCACACTTATGATGCAGTGGCGAACATTCCGATTGATTGGTGTGAACATTCTACTTGGGTGGTCCACGTGCGGGAGGCGGACGGGCTCTGTTCGCATGAGCGCTTCCGAACCGTTAACAGGGTAAAATACACAAAATGCATACACATACATGGGGATACACAGAATACAAGGGGAAACCACTCAAGTAAGCAGTGGGCATGGTACTTAGGTACTTAGTGACGGTGGTTCGCCACAGTCTAGGGAACTAAATGCGCAGGTGTAATTGATATGTGTGGTAGTTAGTGCAGGGGTAGTTGTAGAGCAATTACCCTGGGATGTGGGGGTGACCACTGGGGTGGTCACAGCAATGTGGGCTTCCAACTTCTCCACCCCGTGTCAGGGACCGTCCTACCAGCTCTGAAAGGAGCAGTAATTACTTGACCCCTGTCCCCTATCTGGGAGCTACGACGCTAGGCTCGTGGCTGCCCAGTAGAACGCTGTCTCAGGCACATGCCTGAGTGTGGGTATCCACCAGAGAGGGGCGCAGTCTTTCACTGCCGCAGGGTTTCCGCTGGCCGCATGGAAGTCTGTGCCGATCAATGGGAGAAGCCAGCGCCCATTCAAACTGTGTTTGCACCATTCTCCTGGTTGGTCGGCACAAGTAAAGCGCCGATTGGTCACCGCTGGAAGCGGGCGACCAATCAGAGAAGGAGAGCTTGTTCAAAAGGGTTTCGCTCTTTCCCCTGATTGGGTGGCGAAAATCCCCCTCCTCCCCGAGCACTGTTTGGTGCAGCCGAGTTTCGCGCCCTTCCTTCGGATTGGGCAGCGAAACTCCTTCCTCCCCTGAACGCTGATTGGTGCGATTTGGTTTGCGCCCTTTCAGCTGATTGGCTGTTGCTTGGTTTAGGCGCGAAGTTTGAATTCACCGGACTAAACTAAGCAACGCCATGGAACTAATTTCGGGGATGTACAGAGCCTTGAGCCCCAGACTTTTGACGCGGATATCTCCGGCTCTGTACATCCGATTGCCCCGCTTTTTGCTGGGATACCAGAAGGGACCCGGGGCTATCTAGCAATGTAAGTTCTAACCCTGTTTGGCGCCGAGCCCCAAAGTGTAACCCTCTGAATGTGATGTAAAGTGTATCCCTGGCCATGCCCCTTACTGAGCTTACCCGCAAGAACCTTCCCCACCAAGTAGTCTGGCCCCCCGGAGTGTGAGCAGGCATTCCAGCAGTTAAAACAAAAAAGTTGCAGCCCTATCTATACGGACAGCCATTCTCCTTGCTCATGGATCACAACTCGTTGGTCTGGCTGAACCGAGTGGCGGGGGACAATGGCACTGCAGCTTTTTGACTTCACTATCCACTACAGCCCCGGGAAGTAAAACAGAAATGCTGACGGGTTATCCAGACAGACAGAACTTGAGAAGTGATCCGTGAGCACCCCGGACATGCCCTAGCCGATCCGTTAAGGATCAGACTGTGTATCCTGGCTTGTGGTTAAGGGGGAGCTGTGTGGCGGGACCGCTGCCTGTTCGTGATTCCTGGGTGCCACCAACTGCATGGTGGTACACGGCTACTTGTTCTCCACTATGTGGTACAGTTTGCCAAACTCCCCTTTTTTATGGAGTTTGCCATGAGTTTTTGGAGGGGACTACTTGCCAGCCTCCTGCCCCAAGACTACGGGCCCTGCAAAAAGACAGGCTAAAAAGTGACTTCCAGGGGGAAATGTGCCTCTTCCCCTCTCCCTTTTTCATATCCTATTGTTTCTCCAGCAGGGCGTTGTCCCAGGGACACTGCCAGACCAGTTTAAACTGACTGCTTTGTCCCTCCTCAATCTCCCATCGGCCCTTGCTATTTTTTGACCTCACCCTTCCTTGTACTATAGGGCACTTTTAACATTGGACACATTGAGCGCTCAGATCCAAGCTATCTGGGGATATGTTGGACATATAGGTTAAACATTGTATTATATGAGTTATGTATTTCTATGTTGATTTTGTAACAGTTTTTGACTTGGAGATATTTCCTGTACCTGGAAATAATTAAGTTACCACATCCACTTAAGCCAATTATCTCCAGGATAGCTAGAGAAGATAGATCAAATGTGACTTTCATAAAACGTTTGAACCCCTGCTCTGATCTGGGTGATTTTTGGATATGTTGCACACCCAGATCAGGGCTATCCAGTGATGTATTTATGGGGATATGTGGTGTTTTCTGTGTTTTGTGAAAAAATAGTTTTTTCTGTTTGGGGATAATTGAGTTAATACAGTATCTTACTCAATTATCTCCCAAGCAGTGGGGAGAGTTTGTATGCATTATCTGGGAGTGTCTAAATGTACAAGTCTGTCCTGATTGGTTTTGTAACTTTGTGTCCTGTGTTCCACAAGGTCCACGTGGGTGGTAACCTTGTGGGTAAAACTTGTATATAAGAGACAATAAACCCTCAGACTGCTGAGTTCCTGTTTTACCCTCAACATAGAGCCTTTTTTTCTTTTTAAATGCACGCTATTGTGACACCAGATATGAGTGGCAATGTGCACTGGCAGAGGTTGGCAGAGTACACGCTGTAGGCCTGACACACCCGCTTGAAGACTACTAACTGCTATTCAATCTATAACAGTGAAAAAAGTTTTTTGGTTTTAAATGCATGCTATTGTGACACCAGATATGAGTGGCAATGTGCACTGGCAGAGGTTGGCAGAGTACACGCTGTAGGCCTGACACACCCGCTTGAAGACAACTAACTGCTATTCAATCTATAACAGTGAAAAAAGTTTTTTTTTTTTTTTTTAAATGCAAGCTATTGTGACACCAGATATGAGTGGTGGCACTGGGCAAGTGGGCACAGTATCCACTGTAAGCCTGACACAGAAGCTGGCAGGCAGGCAACTGCAATTAGATTACACAGGAAAAAAAAAAGCAGACTGATGTTCTAGCCCTAAAAAGGGCTTTTTGGGGTGCTGTCCTTACAGCAGAGATCAGATGAGTCCTTCAGGACTGTAGTGGACACTGAATACACGAGCCTACACATTTCCCTTTCAAATGAGCAGCAGCTACACTTTCCCTCCTCTATCTAAGAATGCAGCTTCAGAATGAATCTAAAATGGATGCTGTACAGGAGGTGGGAGGGTCTGCTGCTGATTGGCTGGAATGTGTCTGCTGACTGTGAGGCACAGGGTCAAAGTTTACTCAATGATGACGAATAGGGGGCGGATCGAACCGCGCATGTGTTCGCCCACCGTGGCGAACGCGAACACGCTATGTTCGCCGGGAACTATTCGCCAGAGAACAGTTCGGTACATCACTACTTCTGGGACTTCCATAGAGACCTGGTGTTCGTGCGAGTGCTATGCCCAAAACAGTTCCAGGCACTCGATGACCAAGTCCCGCTGGCCGCGTTCGGGAGTTAAGATGGCCGCCGTCCATAGTTCTCACCACGTGCGTTCGGATGTACGAAATGGTGGCCACCTAGGAGCATTCAATTACCTTGCAGTTTTCGTTTAGTTACACAGTGTTCCAAGTTCTAATTGGTACCCAGGGTGATCTCCGTTCAGTAAATCAAATGATTTACCGAACAACGAAAATAAAACGAATAATCCAAGGGACTTGAATAGCAGGGAGTGGAAATAGCCAAATGGGTATGGGAAATCCTTCACAGTGTGTAAGAGTGCCGTCAGTTCCCTCCTCAGTTGGAGGAGCTTAGTCTGGTGTATTGGGAGTTGTGAAAGCTTGTTAAGGTCATCCAACTGTTGTATTTCTGTTAGCAACGCGGTCATGTGGACTTCCACGCCTTTTTGTATAAAGTGTCCCCGTAGGACACTTATGTGTGCTCCCATAGTATGTGGGGGAAGTCTGAGTCATTGTGTTATGTGTAAAGTATTCCCTCAGTGCCTGCCCAATGTCTGTTGTGATGTCCGGTGCCGAAGGCAATGAATCATTAAATCTCTATTTGGGCACTTTGGGTCTGAAGAGAGGGGATTTAAGTGTGAGTGTCACCGTTGCGTGGGCTGACCAGGTTGCCGTGCCATGCTCGGCTTGAAGCACCAGTAGTAGGTGGGAATGTGACATGAAAAGATAATCTATCTGTGTATATAAGTTGTGTGGGTGGCATCTGTAAGCTGTGGGTCCCTGGTGCTGGTAGTTCCTCAGAAAAGGACGTAGGCAGAGTTATATGATCGGGGGTCAGAGTCCCCTCCCAGAGTCGGGGAGGCTGGTTAGTAGGTAAAAGTCTGTGGGCGGCTAGGTAGGTCTAGCTACGAAGGGCTTGCATGTGGGAGTTCCACCGCCGTGGGGTTTTGAACCTGCTGCTTGCGGTCTGGGGCTGAAGGTGTAGAATGCGAGGAGATTCGGCCACAATAGTAGTTCCAGGGACAGGTGCAGGTCCCTTGTGAGTGTCGCTAAGTTCTCCTCATCTTTGACCATGAAGGGGCATTTAGCCGTTAGTACCTGCATGTCCGTAGGAAAGCACCAGCGGTATCAGATTTTGTTGGCTTGGAGCTGCCTGGTAAGAGGCCGTATGGCCCTGCGGTATGCCAGCGTGGCTGGGAATAGATCTGGGTACAGTTGGATTTCAGTCACTTCCAATAACACTCTTTTGGTGTCTCTCGCCCTGCGTATTATTTCTTCTTTCAGTTGAAAGTTTTACAGGCAGCATAAAACCTCTCACGGGGGTCCCTCCGGTGGCCCCTTGGGTCTCAGAGCCCTATGTGCATGGACAAAACCTATTTGGGTCTGGGTAGGCCTGGCCAGCAGTTTGGAAACTAAGGATTGCTGTGAGAGAGGAGTATGAAAATGACAAGAGATGCAACTAATTCATCTCGCATATTGCAAATGTAATAAGGAAAGAACTCATCTGCGAGCTAAAGAAGGCGAAATGTCAGTTTGATGCTAGACGGATCAACTGATAAAGGAGGCATTGAAGAGTTAATATTGTAAGTCAGGTACGTCAAGAACAATAAGATTACAGAATTATTTCTATTAGTCCTACGTCTTAAAATGGCTACTGCCGATGGGTACTTAGAAACCAGAGGCGGCTCTCTAATTAGGCGGTTTAGGTGGCCGCCTAAGGCCTCGCGATGGCTGGGTAGACTGTGTCAGGTCCTCGGTCAGTGACCAAGGACCCAACACCAAGAGGGGGCCCGGCGGCTTGCCCGGTATGCCGCCGGGTGCGATTCCCCACCTGGCTGCCCAGCCAGCCACCGCAGACACCGGTCTGCAGTTCTGCAGTGAGCAGAGCTGCAGACCATGTGTCTCGCGAAAACCGGCCAGTCAGAGCGTTGCCGCGGGTTACCACGGCAACGCTCTGACATCTCGCAAGATTACATGGTCTGCAGCTCTGCGGAAACAATGGCCACCGGACCACCAGGGAGTCCACTGGACCACCAGGAAAATTAAGGTAGGCTCTCTCTCACCCCTCTCAGCCTCACCATCTCACCAGCCTCACTACCTCCCACACCACCCTCAGCCTCACTACCCCCACACCACCTTCAGCCTCACTACCCCCCACCACCCTCAGCCTCACTACCCCAACACCCTCAGCCTCACTAACCCCCACCTCCCTACCCACCACCACCCTCAGCCTCACTACCCACCACCACCTTCAGTCTCACCACAACCCAGATCAGCCTCACCCCCCCACACCACCCTCAGCATCACCATCCCCAACCACCCTCAGCCTCACCCCCCACCACCCTCAGCCTCACCATCCCCCACCACCCTCAGCCTCACCACCCTCAGCATCACCACCCACAACCAACCTCAGGATCACCACCCCAACCAACCTCAGCATCAGCACCCCCAGCCACCCTCAGCCTCACTACCCCACACCATCCTCAGCCTCACCCCACCACCACCCTCAGCCTCACTACCCCCCACACCACCCTCAGCCTCACCCCCCACCACCCTTAGCCTCACTACCCCCACACCACCCTCAGCCTCACCCCCAGCCTCACCCCCACACCACCCCCAGCCTCACCCCCACACCACCCCCAGCCTCACCGCCACACCACCCTTAGCCTAACTACCCCCACACCACCCTCAGCCTCACTACCCCCCACACCACCCTCAGCCTCACTACCCCCCACACCACCCTCAGCCTCACCAACCCCACACCACCCTCAGCCTCACCACCCCCACACCACCCTCGACCTCACTACCCCCAACCACCCTCGACATCACCACCCCCAACCACCCTTGGCATCACTACCTCAGCCTCACCCCCCCACCACCCTTAGCATCACCACACCCCACCACCCTCAGCCCCCCACCCTCAACATCACCCCCCCACCTTTAGCCCCACCCCCACCTTTAGCCTCACCACCACCCTCAGCATCACTACCCCCCACACCACCCTCAGCCTCACTACCCCCCACATCACCCTCAGCCTCACTACCCCAATCAGCCTCACTACCCCCCACATCACCCTCAGCCTCACTACCCCCCACACCACTATCAGCATCACCACGACCAACCACTCTCACTACCCACCACACCACCCTCAGCCTCACTACCCCCACACCACCCTCAGCATCACCACCCTCAGCATCACCCCCCACCACACTCAGCATCACCACCACCCTCAGCATCACCACTACCCTCAGCCTCACTACCCCCACACTACCCTCAACATCACCCCCCCACCACCCTCAGCATCACCACCACCCTCAGCATCACCACCACCCTCAGCATCACCACCACCCTCAGCCTCACCACCACCCTCAGCCTCACCACCACCCTCAGCCTCACCACCACCCTCAGCCTCACCACCACCCTCAGCCTCACCACCACCCTCAGCCTCAACACCACCCTCAGCCTCAACACCACCCTCAGCCTCAACACCACCCTCAGCCTCAACACCACCCTCAGCCTCAACACCACCCTCAGCCTCAACACCACCCTCAGCCTCAACACCACCCTCAGCCTCAACACCACCCTCAGCCTCAACACCCCACTACCCCCCTCAGCCTCAACACCCCACTACCCCCCTCAGCCTCAACACCCCACTACCCCCCTCAGCCTCAACACCCCACTACCCCCCTCAGCCTCAACACCCCACTACCCCCCTCAGCCTCAACACCCCACTACCCCCCTCAGCCTCAACACCCCACTACCCCCCTCAGCCTCAACACCCCACTACCCCCCTCAGCCTCAACACCCCACTACCCCCCTCAGCCTCAACACCCCACTACCCCCCTCAGCCTCAACACCCCACTACCCCCCTCAGCCTCAACACCCCACTACCCCCCTCAGCCTCAACACCCCACTACCCCCCTCAGCCTCAACACCCCACTACCCCCCTCAGCCTCAACACCCCACTACCCCCCTCAGCCTCAACACCCCACTACCCCCCTCAGCCTCAACACCCCACTACCCCCCTCAGCCTCAACACCCCACTACCCCCCTCAGCTTCAACACCCCACTACCCCCCTCAGCCTCAACACCCCACTACCCCCCTCAGCCTCAACACCCCACTACCCCCCTCAGCCTCAACACCCCACTACCCCCTCAGCCTCAACACCCCACTACCCCCCTCAGCCTCAACACCCCACTACCCCCCTCAGCCTCAACACCCCACTGCCCCCCTCAGCCTCAACACCCCACTGCCCCCCTCAGCCTCAACACCCCACTGCCCCCCTCAGCCTCAACACCCCACTGCCCCCCTCAGCCTCAACACCCCACTGCCCCCCTCAGCCTCAACACCCCACTGCCCCCCTCAGCCTCAACACCCCACTGCCCCCCTCAGCCTCAACACCCCACTGCCCCCCTCAGCCTCAACACCCCACTGCCCCCCTCAGCCTCAACACCCCACTGCCCCCCTCAGCCTCAACACCCCACTGCCCCCCTCAGCCTCAACACCCCACTGCCCCCCTCAGCCTCAACACCCCACTGCCCCCCTCAGCCTCAACACCCCACTGCCCCCCTCAGCCTCAACACCCCACTGCCCCCCTCAGCCTCAACACCCCACTGCCCCCCTCAGCCTCAACACCCCACTGCCCCCCTCAGCCTCAACACCCCACTGCCCCCCTCAGCCTCAACACCCCACTGCCCCCCTCAGCCTCAACACCCCACTGCCCCCCTCAGCCTCAACACCCCACTGCCCCCCTCAGCCTCAACACCCCACTGCCCCCCTCAGCCTCAACACCCCACTGCCCCCCTCAGCCTCAACACCCCACTGCCCCCCTCAGCCTCAACACCCCACTGCCCCCCTCAGCCTCAACACCCCACTGCCCCCCTCAGCCTCAACACCCCACTGCCCCCCTCAGCCTCAACACCCCACTGCCCCCCTCAGCCTCAACACCCCACTGCCCCCCTCAGCCTCAACACCCCACTGCCCCCCTCAGCCTCAACACCCCACTGCCCCCCTCAGCCTCAACACCCCACTGCCCCCCTCAGCCTCAACACCCCACTGCCCCCCTCAGCCTCAACACCCCACTGCCCCCCTCAGCCTCAACACCCCACTGCCCCCCTCAGCCTCAACACCCCACTGCCCCCCTCAGCCTCAACACCCCACTGCCCCCTCAGCCTCAACACCCCACTGCCCCCCTCAGCCTCAACACCCCACTGCCCCCCTCAGCCTCAACACCCCACTGCCCCCCTCAGCCTCAACACCCCACTGCCCCCCTCAGCCTCAACACCCCACTGCCCCCCTCAGCCTCAACACCCCACTGCCCCCCTCAGCCTCAACACCCCACTGCCCCCCTCAGCCTCAACACCCCACTGCCCCCCTCAGCCTCAACACCCCACTGCCCCCCTCAGCCTCAACACCCCACTGCCCCCCTCAGCCTCAACACCCCACTGCCCCCCTCAGCCTCAACACCCCACTGCCCCCCTCAGCCTCAACACCCCACTGCCCCCCTCAGCCTCAACACCCCACTGCCCCCCTCAGCCTCAACACCCCACTGCCCCCCTCAGCCTCAACACCCCACTGCCCCCCTCAGCCTCAACACCCCACTGCCCCCCTCAGCCTCAACACCCCACTGCCCCCCTCAGCCTCAACACCCCACTGCCCCCCTCAGCCTCAACACCCCACTGCCCCCCTCAGCCTCAACACCCCACTGCCCCCCTCAGCCTCAACACCCCACTGCCCCCCTCAGCCTCAACACCCCACTGCCCCCCTCAGCCTCAACACCCCACTGCCCCCCTCAGCCTCAACACCCCACTGCCCCCCTCAGCCTCAACACCCCACTGCCCCCCTCAGCCTCAACACCCCACTGCCCCCCTCAGCCTCAACACCCCACTGCCCCCCTCAGCCTCAACACCCCACTGCCCCCCTCAGCCTCAACACCCCACTGCCCCCCTCAGCCTCAACACCCCACTGCCCCCCTCAGCCTCAACACCCCACTGCCCCCCTCAGCCTCAACACCCCACTGCCCCCCTCAGCCTCAACACCCCACTGCCCCCCTCAGCCTCAACACCCCACTGCCCCCCTCAGCCTCAACACCCCACTGCCCCCCTCAGCCTCAACACCCCACTGCCCCCCTCAGCCTCAACACCCCACTGCCCCCCTCAGCCTCAACACCCCACTGCCCCCCTCAGCCTCAACACCCCACTGCCCCCCTCAGCCTCAACACCCCACTGCCCCCCTCAGCCTCAACACCCCACTGCCCCCCTCAGCCTCAACACCCCACTGCCCCCCTCAGCCTCAACACCCCACTGCCCCCCTCAGCCTCAACACCCCACTGCCCCCCTCAGCCTCAACACCCCACTGCCCCCCTCAGCCTCAACACCCCACTGCCCCCCTCAGCCTCAACACCCCACTGCCCCCCTCAGCCTCAACACCCCACTGCCCCCCTCAGCCTCAACACCCCACTGCCCCCCTCAGCCTCAACACCCCACTGCCCCCCTCAGCCTCAACACCCCACTGCCCCCCTCAGCCTCAACACCCCACTGCCCCCCTCAGCCTCAACACCCCACTGCCCCCCTCAGCCTCAACACCCCACTGCCCCCCTCAGCCTCAACACCCCACTGCCCCCCTCAGCCTCAACACCCCACTGCCCCCCTCAGCCTCAACACCCCACTGCCCCCCTCAGCCTCAACACCCCACTGCCCCCCTCAGCCTCAACACCCCACTGCCCCCCTCAGCCTCAACACCCCACTACCCCCCTCAGCCTCAACACCCCACTACCCCCCTCAGCCTCAACACCCCACTACCCCCTGTGGTGTAATCACCAAATTAATATAAATATTACACAAGGTTCGTCTACATTAAAAGGTATTTATTTAGAAGACAACAACACAATATTATAAATGTATCACAAACACACAGCCCAGACCCACGGAGCAACAACCCTTTTAAATCTATCTATCTATATAGTAATCCCCTTCCCCACACGTTTGATCTCACCCACGGTTAGGCCTTCACCATCCACCAAGGAAGAAAAAGAAGCAACAGAGTATAACATGGTTCACCAAGATAGCACATGGCGTCTGCACATCTGCTCAGTAGAACAGCCAAGAAGGAACAGAGAGAAATGAAGATAGAGAGGAGTGGCTATCTCTCTCCTGACTTGTAAAGGTATTGAATTACCTACTTAACATATCAAAGGGTAAAGCTTATCCCCCTGTAAAAAAGATCTACATGAACTTGATCACATGACCCCTGGTCACCATGTTAGTTTGATGACAGAATGTCACCACATTCCCTCACTTTTTCTTCTCTTATGTTGAGCACATTTAAAAATAATAATATTTCCCTCTTATCTATCTAAACTATGAGATCTGAAGTAGGAAAGGGGAGCACAGGAATTAGTGTGAGTGAGATGAGTAAAGTAAAAGAAAACAGTCAAATAGGGGTTGCATCACCCCACATTCCCCCACTTTTTCTTCATCTATGTTGCTCCGTTATCTAGTTATCCCTCTAGTACAAGAGAACCTAGTGGGAGCAAAAACCTGATATACAGGAGAAATTCAACCCACCGTCCCTCCGGAATAGTTCCCTCAGCGACATAAGTTCTCCTGTACTTTCCTATGGCTGTCAATTCACATTTTATACAAATTTGTCAAAAAACAAAACAAAACAAAAAAAAATTTAGGTGAATGTGTGTGTGTGTGTGTGTGTTAAATATGTATGTATGTGCAATGTATGAGAGAGAGAGAAACAAAAACAAAACAAAAAAAAACATTTCAAATATATCCCCCTTTTCAAGTTTCTTCCTCATCTATATCATTGCCACACAAACGTATAGTGTAATGATGAGAATGAGTACTAGTGGCAGAGTTTGTAGAGTGTGTAGGACTGGATGTGATATTTGCGGAATTCCATATTCTTAATCCAGTTCCGACTCCTCCCAGAAGGGCTGCAAATATGTCCAGTTTTTCCTGACTCCCTGCTTTGCCTAAACCACTGCCGCCGTTGTTCCGGACACCTTGGAAGAATAGAAGGATTATTAAAATGTAGACTAATCTTTTTAAACTGACTCCCTTATTTGGAGTATCTTCTGCCCGCATTGCCTGTCTCCCATCCCTACTTGATACAGCTTATACTTATCCATCCTGTAACAAGGATCCACCACAATCTTCTGTTGACACACATCATCATCCTAATGCAGCTTTGCCTTGCTCTGTGGGAACACTAGATCTCATCATTAGAAATGTATAGCTATATGGGAGACTGGAAAACTCAGAGAAAGAATCAAAACAAAAGAAAAACAAACATACATACAGATGTAGAGAGATACAAAAATTATGAGAGTTATTGATTGCTGGGACCCCCCAATTGAACAATCTTTTCCTCCTCTCTCATCTGTTCCCTCAGTGCTTTCACATCTGCCTCCAATCTTTCAGTCTGTCTCTTTAGGTCCCAGTAGTCTCTATTCCCTTCTTTATTCCTCCAATTATCCCAGTCCCGTCTATTGGTCTGATGCTCATCCCATCTATGGTTCCTTCTCCAATTATTCTCCCAATAACTGTTCCTGTTGTTTCTCCGTTTTTCTCCCCAATTGTGATTATCTGTCCTTTTTAGCCTCTCCCAGGTATTTTTATTATTCCAATTATTATTGATTACCTTAGGCCCCTCCCATCTATTTCTCCAATTCTCTCCCATTACATTACTTCCATTAGCACTGTCCCTATTCCTATGGTCCCTCTGTGGATCTCTCCATCTTTTGTCAAAGTCCTGTTTTGGTCTCCAGTTCTCATTATCCCTCTTGTTCTGGGGTACATCCCACCTCTGGCTTCTCCATTTACCATTTATATCTCTACCAGAGTCAACCTTGAATGTTCTTATGGCTGAAACAGAGAAGGCCTGTTCTGAGGAAGGATGCTTGATCCACCAATTGTCAGCTCTAGTTAGTACCATTTCTAAGTCTGCTAATGTTGGATCAAAAAGCCTCACAAATTCTTGACACTCCCAGGGAAGGGCTTCCATTACTTTAGCAATGTGTTCTGGTGAGCCCAAGACCAGAGGCTGCTGAGGTTGGCGTAGCATATACCAGAACAATATCCTTTGAGCTACCTCTCTAGGACCATCTGCTGGCCTCATCGTAATATTCGCAATTTCTTTCTCAATGCTGAGTAAATAGAAATTTGTTGCAGCAATTCTTCCTGCCTGATCAGACACACTGTTATTAAATCCAAATAGTCTGCTAGCCAAAGGACCCATAGCATATTCTAACAGTTCTGTCCATTCTTCTAAGTTAAGACCTCCTTTTTTCGCTCTATTTGCTCCCCTCATAAACCAATGTGTAAAGGTGTTAAAGTCGTCAGTTGGCATACTTCCCCACCATTTCTGGAAATTATCTTTGTCTGTGATTGACATAGTCCTTGTCTGTCTAGAGAAGCTAGTAGGCATTTCTCTTACATTAAAATGTTCAGTTATTATTATAGGGGCTTGTGGGACACAATTCACAATTGGCACATTTCCATTGTGTTTTGTTCCCACTACTGGTTCTTTAATAAAATACGACTGGCCTGGGCATACTCTAGGAATCTCCTTATCCCATTTATTTGTGTTTTCTTTAATTTTCATTTTATATTCCATGACTAGGTCTTGGAGTTCAGTGATCTTAGCACTATATGCATCTCTCTGTTGTTCTATTTCTCTTAACTCCTTTTCCAACCCCTCAATCATTTTGTTTGTTCTTAGGGCAGCTATTTTAAAACAATTTCTTTCATCAAGAGCATCTTCCATTTTATTAGTGGTTACTAAATTAGCTTGCTGCAATTCGAGTACCATGCTTGCCAAACCCCCTATTGCAGCAACAACCGCTTGTGCCACCAAGCTTTTCCTTTTCTTAATATTGCACTTTTTATTAGTAACAATCTGTGTCAAAACATCCATAAAACCTTTATATTTTCCACAATTGGGGCCTGCTGGTTCTGGAAGCTCATATGGTCCACCATGTTTGTCAATGTCATTCTTGAAGTACTCTAGTACTTCTACAGAAAAATACTTAGTACCCAGAAATGACATTTTAAAACTGAGCTCTCCCTGAGTCTTTAACAATGGGATTAATTTAAAAAAAAAACCTGAAACTGGCTCCAAAGAGATTAAACCATTTGAGAAACTTAATTACATTAACCTATTCAAACAAACTCTTGTCTTTTAAGAAAAAAACTTCACAGTTTCAATACAACAAATGCCCACAGAAAGCAAAACACAAAACCACCCTTTTGCCTTTGTTTAAGTGCAGTAGGGGGGAGGAGGAGGGAGTTACAAATAAACAGAATGACTTAAAGGAAGAGATGGGAACTGGAAAATACCTGACTGTAACTTCAGCACAATGATAATTCCCAACCATATAACAATCTAACATAGGCACCTTTACTTCATAATATTTACCTCAAATACAAACTGTTCATTTTCTATTAAACACACTCCAGTGTAAAAATGGAAATGTTAACCTGGCTAAACAGTAGCCAACACACTGTATTAGCCCCAATACCTTTATCATGTAAACACAATGCAAATTATATTTACCTTAGTATGGTGAAGGTAATACTTGCTAATTAACTTCAAAACCAGTAAATTAGCCCAAATTAGCATATTAAAATATAATAGCAAGGCTTGGAGGGTAGGTACCTAAACTAGATTATTCAAGACACACAAAAAAAGTATAAAGTATGGAAGCCTATAGTGTATTAAAATGCAGGCCTGAAAAAAATTAAACATTTTTTTTTTTATTTTTTTTTAGGCCTGTACTATGATAGCCAAAACACAACAAAACTCAACCTTAAATATATGAAACACACAAAAAACAATAGTATGTTCAACATTGAGGCCTATGCTGGTAGTGTATTAAAATAAAATAAAATGAAGGCCTGAGAAAACACACAAAAAAACTAATCCGCATTCGAATACAAAAAGAAACCGCATGGAAGCCTACTATAGTGTGTTAAAATGCAGGGCTAGGCCTGTACTCTGATAATGAAGGCCTTAAAAACTACTAGGCCTGAACTATGGTAGTCTAAACACAACAAACTCAGATATTTGAAACACGCAAAAAGACTAATACTCTATTCAAAATTGAGGCCTGATGCCCAAGCTTGTATAAAGAATCAAATCAGCATTCAAATACAAAAAAGAAGCAGCATGCAAGCCTATTATAATGCAGGGCTAGGCCTGTACTCTGATAGCCAAAAACCCAATAAAACTCAACTCAGATATTTGAAACATATATTCAAAATTGAGGCCTGATGCCTAATCTGGTATATTAAAATGGAGGCCTGATGCCTAATCTGGTACATTAAAATGGAGGCCTGAACTAGACTCCAAACACAATCAGCCCTGGATTTCCCATGCAGAGGATAATTAAACAAAGTACTTTTTTTTTTTTTTTTTCCTCCCCAAAAAGTAAATCTGACTATCTATTAATGTGTTATTACCTCATAAATAACCTTTGTAGAAGTCTAAAATTCGTTGGTCGCCATATGTGGTGTAATCACCAAATTAATATAAATATTACACAAGGTTCGTCTACATTAAAAGGTATTTATTTAGAAGACAACAACACAATATTATAAATGTATCACAAACACACAGCCCAGACCCACGGAGCAACAACCCTTTTAAATCTATCTATCTATATAGTAATCCCCTTCCCCACACGTTTGATCTCACCCACGGTTAGGCCTTCACCATCCACCAAGGAAGAAAAAGAAGCAACAGAGTATAACATGGTTCACCAAGATAGCACATGGCGTCTGCACATCTGCTCAGTAGAACAGCCAAGAAGGAACAGAGAGAAATGAAGATAGAGAGGAGTGGCTATCTCTCTCCTGACTTGTAAAGGTATTGAATTACCTACTTAACATATCAAAGGGTAAAGCTTATCCCCCTGTAAAAAAGATCTACATGAACTTGATCACATGACCCCTGGTCACCATGTTAGTTTGATGACAGAATGTCACCACACCCCCCTCAGCCTCACCCTCACCCCCCACCACCCTCAGCCTCATCACCCCCCACCACCCTCAGCCTCATCACCCCCCACCACCCTCAGCCTCATCACCCCCCAACACCCTCAGCATCAACCCAAAATCTTACACATGTAATTAGCATTCACTGATCTGCACACAGATTAAATTGAGGTGTATTAAGCTCTGTGAAAGACAAGAAAATGCATTGACGACCTTGACTCTGTTTTAAAGAAGCTGTACCAATTTTACCAGTATTCACCGAAGAGAATGCGTCAGCTGAAGCAGGTAGCTTCAGCGGACGTATTCTAGTACTTGCATAACATAAGATGGGTATCAAGCAAAGTCAGTGCTCTCGCTGCACTTGTCCAAGATTGGAAATGTGTGACAGTCCACCTCGAAATTATTGCTGCAGAACAAGACAGTGCTTCTGCAGTTGCACATGGTTTGTTAAAGAAACTAACAGATTTTAAATTTGTTCACATGCTCCATTTTCTGCTTGACTACCTTGAAATTATTAAGAACCTCTCCCTTTTATTTCAAAGGAAAGAGATTTTCTTAAGCACAATTGAGTTGCATGTGAAAAACACTATATTTCATTGTTAAACTCACTCAAAGACGTCACGTTACTGGCGAAACCACCTAAACAGAGATTGTGGGACATTAATTTGCACTATAGGTTCTATAATAGGAAGCCTGGTCATGTGACAGCAGAGAACCCGAAGTTCGGCCATATTGGATGGGGCAGAAAGCACATCCGCAAAGGACAGAAAGGGGAGGGCCCCTGCTCCATGTGTATGTATTTTATGTTTATTGTGGGGGTATATATTCACACAGGGAATACCTTCTACCTCATTACACCTGATGAAGACCCACTGAGAGGTCTAAATGCGTTGTGTTTATATAGCATTTCCAAGCTGAAGACTACTAACCTAAATGTAAGATTTTACTATTTTTTGTAAAATAAATCATTTTATATAACTAATTTGGTATTTCTCCATTTATATTGATTGGGAGAGAGGCTCTTGGCTGAAAGTGAACCCTGAACAACCATCATCACTTTAAACCAAAAGTTTTTACCTGAACCAGCATATTTACAGTCTCAAATAAATGTGAATGGGATGTGAACATATATTTTACATATTTACATGCAACTCTTTCATATGTTCTTACTGCTCTATGTCAAGTTCATCTTTTCACAGCCTATCACCAAGAATATGCAATACTGGTATATATTCATTAAAAATACTTTTCCTGCATTTGCACCTTCTATTTGCATGCTGAGTGCGCCACCCAGTGTTTTGTTGTGGTATTACTGTATGTTTGAGGAATTGGGTGATTTATTCCTAATATTGGGTTTTTGGCAGCACCATAATTAGCGCCATTGTGTTACACATTTATCTTTTTTTTTTCCTCTAACTTACTCAAAGATGTGCCAAAACAGCATAAGGAGAGATTTATCAGTGGAATATCACTTAACCCCTTAAGGACAGAGCTTCAGAAGCTTGTCTTGTACTTCATGACACAGGCAATTTTTGCATTTTTTTGTTGTTTGCGTTCAACTGCAATTTGCATTATACTAATTTATTGCACCGACACATATTATATACTGTTTTTTAAAGGACAGAAAGGGCTTTAATTTAATGTTATATATATATATATATATATATATATATATATATATATATATATATATAGCCAAAGAAAATCAGCACTCCCAGGATTTGTATCAAAAATGAAAATAAGTCTTTATTCCAACGGTCAACGTTTCAGCTCCGCTAGGGAGCTTTCATCAGGACAGAATACACACATTTAAAAAATGGACATTGTTTAAATAAGGAAGGTAATCAGTGAAACTCACAGTTCAGATGTGCAGGGGACTAATCATCCTTCCAAACGAGCGTCTGGGCGAGTGCAGGAGGCAAAAGCCCAGACGCTCGTTTGGAAGGATGATTAGTCCCCTGCACATCTGAACTGTGAGTTTCACTGATTACCTTCCTTATTTAAACAATGTCCATTTTTTAAATGTGTGTATTCTGTCCTGATGAAAGCTCCCTAGCGGAGCTGAAACGTTGACCGTTGGAATAAAGACTTATTTTCATTTTTGATACAAATCCTGGGAGTGCTGATTTTCTTTGGCTATATCTATTTAGTGCAATCTAGCACCGGGTCTACAATCAAGTAAGTTGGAGTGCAAGGTCTCTTTTTCTTTTTTTTTTTTCTTTTTTATATATATATATATATATATATATATATATATATATATATATACTTATTTATTATTAAAAAAAAAACAGAAAAATGCAAAAAAATTAAAAATTAAGTTTTTTTTACAGTTTTTGCAATAATGTTCTTAATTAGTGCAGGTTAAGGAAAGTAATTAGAAATAAATTAATTTAGTTCTGAATTACTGAATATATAATGGGTCTAGGATTTTAGGTTTCTTTTTGGTAGTTACAGGTCACAAAACACAAGGAGTAAAATAAACTTTTAATGTGGAGCGATTTTAGAATTTGGTATGTTTGTCTTGCAAGCTAAATAGCCATAAAAGAAAACAAAATTGCCACACAAAAGTATATATTTATAGAAAGTAGACATCACAGGCTATTTACCTAAGGTTATTTTGACACTTTCTACAGAGCCATCTCACCGCCAATCTTTGCTAAATATTGGAGTAAAATTGTGTTGTTTTTTGTTTGTTTTTTGACACACAAACTTATAACAAAGAACTTCTCATGTGTATTTCGTAAAGCTGGTGCGTGCTATTCCTGCACAGAACCCCATATTGCAGGGGTGTCAAACTCAAATTCATCGGGGGCCGCATCAGCAGTTTGGTCACCCTCAAAGGGCCAGTTGTATCTGTAGGACTATGTGTCCACTCTTTATTATCATAAATTATTACACACACACACTGACAGACATACACACACACACACACTGACAGACATACACACACACACACACTGACAGACATACACACACACACACACTGACAGACATACACACACACACACACTGACAGACATACACACACACACTGACAGACATACACACACACACACTGACAGACATACACACACACACTGACAGACATACACACACACACACTGACAGACATACACACACACACACTGACAGAAACATACACACACACACACACTGACAGAAACATATACACACACACACACTGACAGAAACATACACACACACACACACTGGCAGACAGACATATACACACACACACACACACTGACAGACATATACATACACACACACTGACAGACATATACACACACACACACACTGACCGACATATACACACACACTGACCGACATACACACACACACACACACACTGACAGACATATACACACACACTGACATACACACACACACTGACAGAGACATACACACACACTGACAGACAGACATACACACACACACTGACAGACAGACATACACACACACACACACACACTGACAGACAGACATACACACACACACACTGACAGACAGACATACACACACACACACTGACAGACATACACACACACACACTGACAGACACACACACACACACACACTGACAGACACACACACACACACACTGACAGACACACACACACACACTGACAGACACGCACACACTGACAGACACACACACACACAGAGACAGACAGGTTCAGGAGGGTGGCTTACCTGGGATCCAGAGTGTTGCCAGAGGTAGTTGGGAGTTGGAGGAGCTGGTCCTGCCCAGCTCCCCTCCTCTCTGCCCTCTGCTGTCTTCTTGGGAGGACTTCCTCCCAGGCTGACGTGAGGGGGCTGGCGGTAGCTCCGCCCCTGCTGGGCGCCAGCCGTGCTGTGTGCTACAGAGGGAGCAGGGATATGATGTGTTCATATCCCCGCCCCCTCCACACAGTCCGCGGCACTGCAGCTTGGCGCTCGGCCATGCTACAAGAAGTGACTGGCAGGAGAGGGGAGCTGTGCGCTTCCCTCCTGCCGGTCACCCGGACATTTGCGCCCCCGGGCCGGTGCGCCTTTTTATAAGCTTTTTTTTTTAGAGTTAACCTGTTATGGGCAAATGCAAATATTACAAGTTTTAGAATGAAATGTTGTATTTCTTAAACTGTGTACTTTGTCTTTAAGAGATATTGCAAATTGACAAGGTGTTAGAAATGGAACATATTGTTTTTCATAGATGTTTCTTTAAGCAATAACCTCAGTGCATAATATGTTTGCGCCATTTTGTCCCAGACGAATTACAATAACAATAATACATAAACAAGCTTCAAGACTATACTACGACTCTTTCAGTACACAATATACTGTGGTAACCCCAAGTTAATGGAACTTCCCCAAATCCGGGAATCTCCCACGACTGTGCACTTACGACTTAGTATAAACAACAGATAAGCTATTCAGACTTTAAGATGCCATCTTGAACTAAGTCAGGAAAATTTCCATGTCGTATGCACCCTTTAGTTATTGCCTTGTATCTTTGCCAAATTAAGGGAGGTCCTAAATTGATTTAAAGTAGACAAGTTACTTTTTCATATATGAACTATGGTGACTCTAAAATGACGACACTTAAGGTATAAATAAGTGTACTTTTTAAATGTTAACACACAGAGGAGAGACTTGGAGACACGCTGCTCCATCTGAAAATGACTGAGAGGCTGACATGATGACATGTTCAGAAGGGTATGTTAACCTATTAATGATATTTGCAAGCATTTAATTTCATCTTATAAACTCTGCTATAATGGATTTTATATGTCTATATTTATATTTTTATATAATAAATATCTAAAAGACAAAACTATTGCTTCCAAGACAATCCTTATTTTATATTGTATTATCAATTATTTACATATGTTAAATAGAGGATCTCTTACTAACTATATAACATTATGGCTAAGATATCTGTATGGTTAGCCCTGCTAAGTTCTATGCTTTAAGACATTATAGAGGTAAATAAGGGAACCGCCCACGGTTACAATTGGCGATCACGAAGGGACTTGTACTTGGAAGCTTTAAATAAAAAATAATAAATACCTAGGTAACCTCTTACACGTAAGAGAAGACACAATACTTTGTCATGGCACAAGTCTTGAAATATCAAGAATCTAATGAGCTATTTGTAGCCCAGACTCAGAGAGAGATCTTCATCATGGAGAGATGATTTTAATGTGAACTTGTACAAGGCACTTTAAGTTCAGGTGACAGGTACATTGTAATTAGCATACAATGCTGAAATTGTGGATCTTAATATCATAAGAGAGCAAATATACATATTTGGTAAACTCCCTGATATGCCTAATACAACAGCATGTTCCATTAGTTCCAGGACAGTGGATTGCAGACAGAGGGATATGTTCTCTTTGTAGCTGCTTAGTATGCATGCACAGAATAAAGATTAATGCAAAATGTTGTCAAAAGAAAAGTGATAAGACAGAGCGATGAAATTTTAAGTCTAATTCCAAGAATGCAAAGAAAATTGCATTATGGCTTAATGAAAACATTCATGACACAGAAGCGACAGACAGACAGTCCACTATATAAGAAAGGTTTTATAAAACAGTGAAAATTTCCATATTGTCAGTTACGCTAGCTGTTCATTAAAAAATCAGGAATTATAACAGTATAACTATTATTGGAGTCTGGAGTTTCCAGCCAAGGTTGCGGAGAGAGGAGACATGTAAACATTCCAAGGAATTGAGAAGTCGTTTTATATTTCAAATTATGAACAACATTATTACATACAGCCATAAAGAGTAAGACATGGCTTTTAAATACATTCAATGCAGTACACTGCAGCATATATTTTAACTAGCTCATAACAGAGTTGAAATTATACTACCCTCCTAGAAAAAAGGGCAACAGGTGGTTATACACCCTTTGCTTCTCTAAATGCTCTGCAAAAATAAATATTTATAAAATGATGAAAAATAATATATATGTAAAATAAATCAGGGCAAAATAAAATTGTAACTATACAGGATCTCTGATAACTTTTAAACTGAAATTATTAAAGGCTTATTTAAATAAAATGTTAAATACATTTACAGCTTTAAATGTTACCAAAAGATACTAAGTGATGTGTTAAGCAGCCAGCCCAATTCACTAGAACAGCATAAGTATTCTACTATTTAAAGTGCACAATTCCTGCACATAATGACTTTGCTTACTCAGGTACAGTCTTTAGTCTATTGCAATGGCAGGATTAAAGTCCACCAATTTTAAAAGGGAAAGCTTACTTAAATAAGTGGTACTATCCCACTGTACCTGTATTGCTAGCAGTAAGGAAATTAGAACAATGATATTGTACTACTGACTGTAATCAGATCAGACACATGTAATCTCAGTGAATTTCATAAACTAGGTTTTCATAACACATAAAATAAAATAAATACACCAATGTTTATAAATAAATGTATATAGACTAGGTCAGGGGTAGGCAACCTATGGCACTAGTGCCATGCACGGCACTCAAGGTGTCTTTGCATGGCACTCAGGGCTGCTAGAGCCAAACGCACTCTGGTCTATCAGGAGGCCCAGTAAAACTTCATATATCTGCTAATACGAAGAGGTGGTGAAGGACAATCCTCAATTTATGCATTGTAGCACATAGAGGAAGTGATCTTCGATCACTACCTCCCAGCACTTGTGAATGGGAATCCACACTGTAATAGAGCAGCCCTCGACAGCTATCGCAACTCCTGTTCTTGACCTGTACCTGGCCAGCCTGGTCCCCACTGGAACAGAAATACACAGAAATGCAGAATAACCCTCCCCTTATACAAATAATATGAACAGCCCACACACACAACACACAATCCCCACAAATGCAACACCACTAACAATCCACATACATGCACACAACCCCACGTGCAGCCTCTCACATGCAATACCCCAAACAGCCCCCACACACTACCAAACACACAATGTGACATATCCATCCACACACAATTCCACAAGCAGCCCTCATACACATCCCACATTCATATGTATCATACACGATACCACAAACTACTCCAGAACATATATAATATAATAGCTCATATACGCACAAATACAACGATACAAAGCAATTACAGTAAAAATAACACAAGCAGAATACGCCAGCATACACACCTCAATTTAAAAAAATAGGATTGGCACGCTACGGGACATCACAATCCTATATCGGCACAGTGCTGCTAAAAGGTTGCCTACCCCTGGACTAGGTAATAAGAGCATTTACATGCATTCAGCAGCCTGCTCTCTCAAAGCCAGAAACGGATTTATAAAAAAATAAAAAATAGGTTTTTAAAAAGTCCACAGTCAACCACACATGATGGGTGAAATAATTGCTTCTTTAAAAGCTATACGCTGCCGCAATTCTGTATATAAATACAGATTAGGGCTCAGCGTAGAAATGAAAATACAGTTTCAAATCTCATATATGGGGATTCAGTTCCACCACATATTGGTGTATCTTACACTAATTCCAGTGGTAGATAGTGCTAATACTGAAGGAGGCTAATTGTAATAATAATAATATGTTGTAAGAACATTGTGAATATATACACTGCAAAATTAGTTTGCTATTGCAAAGCCTGCAATATTCTAATGAAATAAAAAATGTCAGCGCTATATATGGTAGCCTATACAGTGAGGCAACCTATAAAAATGTGCAAAAATAATCAAACAAATCTCTGTGAGTTAGTAGTATACAGATAGAAACACTTAAGTCCCACAGTAGTTTAGATTTATGCACAAAAAAATAGTAAAAACTTGCTTAAGAGTCCATATAATCTTATAAGAGAGTCTTGAAGGGGTTAATCCTGTGTTGTAGTGGGAGATACACTGTAGCTTTTACCTTCAAAAGATACAAAAGAAAACTTTCATAGTGTAAAACCGTTTTAATAAATCACAAGATACCCTTCCCCCCAAATAGGAACCCTTACTTGAGCAAGTTGTGATATTTGTTTCCAAGATATCACGAAATACACATTTGTAAAATCAGAGGCTGTGCAGCCGTTTACCGTCCGCTGGCCACACGCTGATGCTCCCATTCTGCAGGATAGAACCCACCGTATCAGCGCTGAGATCGGGCGGGAATTTTGAAACTGCTGAGAGCAGCGGACGGTAAACGGCTGCACAGCCTCTGATTTTACAAATGTGTATTTCGTGATAACTTGGAAACAAATATCACAACTTGCTCAAGTAAGGGTTCCTATTTGGGGGGAAGGGTATCTTGTGATTTATTAAAACGGTTTTACACTTTGAAAGTTTTCTTTTGTATTTTTTGAAGGTAAAAGCTAAAGTGTATCTCCCACTACAACACAGGATTAACCCCTTCAAGACTCTCTTATAAGATTATATGGACTCTTAAGCAAGTTTTTACTATTTTTTTGTGCATAAATCTAAACTACTGTGGGACTTAAGTGTTTCTATCTGTATACTACTAACTCACAGAGATTTGTTTGATTTTTTTGCACATTTTTATAGGTTGCCTCACTGTATAGGCTACCATATATAGCGCTGACATTTTTTATTTCATATACTAGGGCATGATCATTAAGGAGTTTTGCTTTATGTCTAGCTGCTAATTTTTATACTACAACATTTTTATTATTTACTATTTGTATCTTATTTATATTTACTTTTTAAAGGTGCGCTCTCCTGTATTTTATAATTTATTTATTTATCTGCAATATTCTAAACAGACATTAACAATTAAGAAAAAGAAAAATAATAATGCATAAAAAAATGCAGTGTCAATTAAAGTGATAATGCTCTGATATAGTAAATCCCATTGCATATCACATATCTGCTATATGAAAAGTATAATTAAGGTAACTTTACTGTCCAAAGCCCCCTCACATCTATTTTATAGAATCTATACTTTTCTGTGGTCACCTCCAAAGGGGCCTCTGAAACTGGGGGGCTGAGAGGGGTGCTCATCCTAAAAGGAATCAGATTTCACACTTAAAAAATAAATAAAAATAAAATAAATTATAATAATAGAAGTAGTATTATGGGAACATCCAGAACATGCATTTTTGTATATAATCTTAATTTGCAGATATTTTATACCTTAAAGACATATAAAGGATATTTAATTAAATATTCAGGTATCTTTAAAAATTAAGCAATGTTAAAATAGATAAATAAATAATAGTAATAAAAAAATATATATATATATATATATATTTTTACCACAATATAAACAGATTTGTTAAACAGATTTAAGTACAAGTACTTATGTCAAGAAATATACCGAATCCGTTTACAACAGGCAGGTTTAGCATAAATGAAAAGTGGGGGATTTATTATTGCCCGAGAACATATTCAGAATTTTTGAGAGCAGCAAGTACAGATAGCAGATTGCAATGGACACCATTACAATATTGCTTTGCCAATTGAGGTCAGAGCTTTAAAGAATAAATAAATATTCTATAACTCGCTAGACCACTGGCTTTTAACGAACAGTTTGCACAACACTCATAAAATAGTTTGTTATACTGCACAGTATAGCTGTGACAAAATAATATACAGAGTAAAAATGCTATTTCACTGTTTAATAGACTTACCCAGTATTTAGGGACGACATGTTTCTTGCAAAGTCATCGGGACTTTAAGGGAGGTTCTAACTACATTTAATTAATTAATTAATTTACTAAAGAAAAATAAAAGTTGTTTTTCTCCCTGCAAGTGAATTTCAGCGCAAGGTCATTTTGTGTTCACAGACTATTCGGATTTTTAAAAAGCTGTTCTTTATCTCACAATACGAACGGCCTTGTAATTCCTATCCACACTAAAAGTTGGCTTTTAAAATGTTATTGTTTTAACTTTAATATTTCATAGTTAATACAGAGGATAAAGTAATTTAAAGAAAGGATATTGAAAGTATATTAATTGATAGGATTTCATTTATCTATTTTGGTCCACTGTTCACTGATCTCGAATCTCAGTCTGGTGTTCAAACAGTTTTTCTTACGATACGTTGTGTGTTTATATCCACATCTGCATTTTGCTTTGTGGTAACAAATTGAAAGCCTGGCATTGTAATACGTGTATGGACATGCTTATAACGAAGCATGGTCCCTCTCCTCATATAGTTGGCCGTTAACAGGCACTTGGATGCAATGTGTCTGTGGTCACTGGATCACAAAAGCATACCCTATCTCTCAGTCATGATGCAGAGTTTATGCTTGCAAGGATATCCAGACCTTATCCACCTGGTATCCGTATAAATACTCCTATCGTTTAGAGGGGTTAATTACATATTAACCATTGAAGGTAATATGTTGGTGGTTCTTCCTATAGAGGAAAGATAGACTTGCCCTAAAAGCTTTTTCATGGCTAGGACAAGCTCTTATAGAGAGAGGTAATGAACTTCTGACTCCTGAAAAGGAATATTGATGGTCCAATATGGGAAATACTGTAATTCATGTGTTTAGTAATCATAAGCATTTGCTTATTGTCACATTACTGATGTACGGTTTATTGAAATATTAATATCTAACGTACTTTTTGAATTACTATACATTGGAAGTTTGCCAACATCTCATGGTTATAAATATGTTTTTGTATGTGTTGATGCATGTACCAGGTTTACTTGGATATATCCTGTGCGAAGTGCAACCTCTGATGCCACGTTTTCTAGTCTCACTTCCTTAGTATGCATTTGATAATCCCAGGACCATCCATTTGGACGGTGGTCCTGCAGTTACTGCAAAGGAAACCTAAAACTGGGCAACCACATTTGGGTTACTTTGGGATTTCAGTGCCCCAACCACCCCCAAAGTAGTGGGGTTGTGGTCTGGGAAAATGCTGAGGTTAAATGATTATTAACCAAGTTACCAGTTGCTTGCCCCACACAGTGGTATCTATTTATTCCTATGGTACAGATAAGCATTCACAACATACCTGATGATACAAATGGTGAGACACCATATGAAATGTTACATGTTTTTCACTGACAAACATATTTCTGCACCAGGGAGAGCTTAGAACCATTGGTTCTATTAGAGAAATTTAGGGACATTTTTTTTTTCAGCCCATCTCACCATGCACCACCAACTTTTTCTTACTGTTGGCCAGTTTGTCCTGGAGAGGGTCCAATCAGAGCCAACAGAGAACAGTAAGTTTTATATTTTACAACTTGCTAAATACTTCCAGTTAACAGAACCACTGACTGACACAATGGATGCTGTTAAAGATGACAAGATAAAACAAACAGAGGACGACAGAAATGCCACCAGAACACATCCACCAGAATCATAGCCACATAACAGACTGAATCATGATCTGACATCTGAACCTGCAAATGTGAAGGAGAAAGGATGAACAGACAGGCGTGATACATTCACAGTTAACATGGAATGTATGAAAAATGAATCATCAACATCATTATAAGAAAGACTCTGGAGAAAACAGACTGAACCTGAATTATCTTATACAGTAAGAAAGAAATGCAAAGAATGCAAGCAAAATGATGCTAGAAAATTGGTTATGGTGTCTCCTTCTTACAATCTGCAGCATTATCATAACATCAACCCCAGTTGTCGTTTTAAAACTGCATTGGGATTATGTTAACAAACAGGAAGCACTTGAGCTGAATTGGACTGCACACTACACAAGTTCTTTGATCGTGAGAACTACCTCCAACTACCTCCAAGAACTATCTCAAAATGAGATACATAGCTCACAGTGAAATGAATACACTGGTATTTCACAAGGAACCTATTGAGATCATTCCAAAAACCGATTATACATGAGAGAGGTGTGATTGGACTATTTAAAATCCTAATAATGGACTCAACGATGATGGCAAAGCATGCTGAAAACAGAAAAAGATGGGACAGATGCTTGTGAAAGACTTTGGATGCACCTATGAAGGTGATGTAAGAAAAGACTATGGAATATAGTTTATCATTGAATGACTACTGCAAACAGCCTTCTTATGCTGAAAAGAAGTGCTATGCTAATTCTGGACATTGCTATTATGTTTCCAGACAGAAGATGACCGGAAAAAGAAATAAAGGCTGATAACTGTCAACACACAGCTGTTCCTAAAGATGGAACATGGTACTGAGAAAACCTGATTGACTATCAAAGCACCTCACAGTACAAGACACAGATTGTTACCTACAACTCAGAAAAAGTGGTTAATAGGAAGGAGCAGAAGAAGAGGAATATAGCTTTCCTACTGGAGTGAAAAACCATCCTGGTACAATATTCGGTAACAATGAACTTTACAATGACATTTGGTGGCATATGAATTTGAATTCGGCAGAAACATATCAATTAACGAAAGAAACCTCGATGCAATTAATAAATAATAAGACCGGCCTACTAAGAGCAGATGCCATGCCAAGAGAATGGAATATAAAAAGCCAGCAAAATCTATCAGAAACCTGACATCATGGGACACTTGTACTAAAGAACGATTTGCAGCTTTTCTTAAACTCTACATATTATCTACATACCTGCAAAGCAAGGAACTCCTGTAAACATAAACATAGAGACATTGATACAACAAGGAATCTGTCATGGTTCTGTTGCAGATGTGATCTACCGATGTATTCCTTGCTCTTTTGGTATAACTATACCAATCAAAATGTTAAATGGCTCCATAGAATCAAACGACAAAGGATTTTTGCTATATTCTGGACTTCCAGGAATGTGGTGCATGGACAGAAAAATTATAATTACTAAAGCAATCATGCTATTTTTTTTCCCTGTATCAGAAATGTGTCAGTGACAATGTGTAATATAATACAGATACTATAATTAATGGTATAAAATAAACACATAATGTGTTAATTACAAAGGTGGATAGACTTTGTGAATATCTGAAACGTAATTGAAGATTATTGCTAAAATGCCATATGCAGCTGCAGTCTGGCCTACAAACAAATATATTAGACATAAAGTAACAGCTAATAATCCAGATGAATAATTGAATCATGATAGCTAAAGATCATATGATTGCAATAACAACTGCAATAACATTTAACGTTATTAGTTAAAGTTTTAATGCAAACACTTTAGAAGAAAATGTGAACTGTTCTTATTAAATCAGAAACTACTTGAAATTCGTTTAAGTTTGCAGAGTGGTATAATTAAATAAGTGAAGTACTTCAACAGTTAAAATTTAACTGAAGGACAGGCAGAAACTTTACTTCATTTATCACAAACCTATATTTACAATGATAAACATATTCAGTCTGCCATAGCTAAGGCCAGTCAATGGAAAGTCAAAGAGTATTATGGATTATCCCGTCCAGGTGATATACATGATGATTTTGGAAATTGATCATTTAGGTCACCTATTGCAAACAGGTGAAAAGATGTCAAAGATATAAATTCAACATCCATACCACTCTATGTATATATATATTAAAATACACGTAGAAATATTTTATCGGTTTTTCAAATACCAAGGAATTGTTATTTGGTTTGTGATGGTTAAAGGTAAATAAAACCACCTATACAAAGGTAGAGATAAAATATAAACACCTTCAATATTGTATCCGAGTGCTTTCTTAACTCACTTTTAGAAATAATAAACATTCAAATCATCTTAAGCCACACCCAACAGCCACTGAAAAATATACTTAAACAATTAAGATTCTCATTGTTAAGCATCCAATCTCACGAATTTAACTTTCCACAATGGCTGTCAGATCTTGGTAAAAAAAAAGTTTTTTAATTCAATTTTTGGGTGTTTCTGGTATTTTAAGCCACTAATAACTGTTATTATATTATCTAACCGTAACTTAGGGAATAAGTTGTCTTCTCCCTAACAGGACAAAGAAAGATGAATAATGTCATATTTCCAATTATCAACTATTCTAAATATATTGAGACATTTTGAATAAAAGTATTTTTATCATTTAAAGAGAATGTAATTTTACATACCATTGTGAACAAAGGCGGTAAATACTTTGCTGCTTCAAATTATCCTTATATCTCTAAATCATATACAAGGGTGTTTATCTTTAATATAAAACACTAGAAAGATTAACTATGTTACTATTTCATCTATCATTATTATACAAAATATAACAAATGTAAAGATTTTTCCACAGATTTTACCTGTTAACATTTTTAGCACAACAGCACCTGATGTCATTGAGATGTCTATCACTGAGTTGGCGTGGCCGACCGCCGAGCGAACAAGACGCGAGTGTGTGGAGCTCCGCACCAGCGCCCGATAAAGTAAGCAGCATACCCGGCAAACAGCTCCCACACACGGCCACACATAAGCCTCCCACACAAAGACACCAATGGGGCGAAAAAATAAGAAAAGTCGCCACCCAGAGATGTCTATCACTGAGATGTTACAAAGATTCCAATACAGCACAAAGAGGCGTTCTTGAGAATCCACTTCGATTGCTGTATCAACATAACATTTACTATAATGGGAACCATGTCACTTAAGACAATGTCTTGGAAATGCTGTCAATTAAGTTATTCCGTAAAAGAATATCGGAGAGTATCCAATCTATACACATCATAATCGGTGTAAAAATATTTCATGAAAAAACAAAACAAAAAAAAGCAAAGACAAATACCAACACCATCACCACGGTGATAACAGATGATGCCGATTCAATATCTGCAACCAATTCTAGCCAAATATTTGGAAAGCTGGACTCCACAACCTATACGCTATAACTAATACCCGGGTATTCTACAAACACAACCTCCAGCAATGTATCTAAGGAATGTAAACTTCTACAGGCCTTTACAGACTTTGGGTTACAAATACAATTACTACTTTTAACTTTGGATTGCAATTCATATCTGGATCCATCCAAGAATATCTTACTCTGGAACTTGGTGTTCTCTTCAATTCTTTCCTAGACAAAAGCTTTGCTCATTTTAATCAACCACCTTTACAGGCAAAGATCACACTACGGATGTTTTACTGTTACAACAATGATCAAAGATGCTGGGAGCACAAAAAAAAAAAAAAAAAAAAAAACCTAGACTGTTGGAGAACTTTGGTTCACTAATTTAAGGAAGAAATGGTCTACAATGTCCACAGTTTAATGGAGAGGGTGTTATGGGCAAATGCAAATATTACAAGTTTTAGAATGAAATGTTGTATTTCTTAAACTGTGTACTTTGTCTTTAAGAGATATTGCAAATTGACAAGGTGTTAGAAATGGAACATATTGTTTTTCATAGATGTTTCTTTAAGCAATAACCTCAGTGCATAATATGTTTGCGCCATTTTGTCCCAGACGAATTACAATAACAATAATACATAAACAAGCTTCAAGGCTATACTACGACTCTTTCAGTACACAATATACTGTGGTAACCCCAAGTTAATGGAACTTCCCCAAATCCGGGAATCTCCCACGACTGTGCACTTACGTCTTAGTATAAACAACAGATAAGCTATTCAGACTTTAAGATGCCATCTTCAACTAAGTCAGGATAATTTCCATGTCGTATGCACCCTTTAGTTATTGCCTTGTATCTTTGCCAAATTAAGGGAGGTCCTAAATTGATTTAAAGTAGACAAGTTACTTTTTCATATATGAACTATGGTGACTCTAAAATGACGACACTTAAGGTATAAATAAGTGTACTTTTTAAATGTTAACACACAGAGGAGAGACTTGGAGACACGCTGCTCCATCTGAAAATGACTGAGAGGCTGACATGATGACATGTTCAGAAGGGTATGTTAACCTATTAATGATATTTGCAAGCATTTAATTTCATCTTATAAACTCTGCTATAATGGATTTTATATGTCTATATTTATATTTTTATATAATAAATATCTAAAAGACAAAACTATTGCTTCCAAGACAATCCTTATTTTATATTGTATTCTCAATTATTTACATATGTTAAATAGAGGATCTCTTACTAACTATATAACATTATGGCTAAGATATCTGTATGGTTAGCCCTGCTAAGTTCTATGCTTTAAGACATTATAGAGGTAAATAAGGGAACCGCCCACGGTTACAAACCTCTAACTAGTAGTAAGCAGCACTAACAGTAAGTAAAATATACCATTTTAAAATATTTGAATTAATGAATTAAATAAATTTAACCCCTGAGGGTTAAAAAAAAAAAATTGGATCACAGTATAATACTGTGATCTGTATTTTGATCACTGTAGTTAGTGATCAACTGGCTGGGAAGGGGTTAATTTTTATTAGGACTAGGGAACGGAGGGTGGGATTTTTTTTACTTTTTTAAAAAAAGTTATTAAAACATTAACTCGCTTAACCCCTTAAGGACACATGACATGTGACATGTCATGATTCCCTTTTATTCCAGAAGTTTGATCCTTAAGGGGTTAAACTTTTTCTTTTAACGTTAACCCCTAGCTAGCCTAACACCAAATTCCCCAATTCCCCACTAACTTCCACCCACCCCAGCTAGCTAAATATACAATTTTAATATTTTTAAATGAATTAATAAAATTAACTCCTGAGGGTTACAAAAAATAAAAGTTGATCCTCAGGGGTTAATGAAAAAAAAATAAGATCACAGTAAAATGTATACCCTGCCAATTTATCACTGTAGTCCGTGATCAATTGGCAGGGAAGGGGTTAATTTTTATTTAAAATGGTAAAGGGGTGGGATTTTAATTAAGCTTTATTTTTTTTTACACAGGGAAGCAGATCATCACTGATCCGTCTCCCTGCTCTTCACAGTGGACCCGGAAGCGCAGGGAGGCGGATCGTGAGTCCCTGCAGCACATGTGCTCGTTCTGACAGCCTGTCAGAGCGATCACTGCAGGGGCAGCGCGATCGGGTTCTCCCGGTCTGTCTATAATACAGAGGCAGACCAGAGCACCGTCAACCCTGTGATGGCCGCGATTGTGGTGATCTGGGGTTAATTTTAACTTCTTCGATCCAACATAAAAAGACAAATTGATTCAGCATGGTATTAAATATCTGGAAGAGCGATTTATGACTCAGAGAAATATTGAACGTTCCACAGCAGTGTTTGATACCTTTCGGGAACAGTTTTACAAGCCTATGGGGTTGATGACATTACAGTATCGGCTCATCATTTCCAGTAACAACTGTCACTGCCTGAAATGCATGACAAAAGTATGCATGCAATTCACAGTGAGTGGTATGAATTTAAAGTCCTTGGCAAAGGGAAGAAACAGAGTGATCTGGATTTGGCACTCTCCAACACAGACAGATTTCCAGTTTTGGGAAACTTGTCTATAGTGTCGGTGTTGCCTGTCTCAACCGCATGTTGTGAAAGACGGTTCAGTTTAATGAACTTTGAAATAAATAAGTTCAGATCATCAATGTAGCAAGAAAGTTTAGGGGATTTGTTAATGAGCAATATGAATGGACCATCTGTGAAGGAGTTTGATCCTGCAAAGGCTGTCGACCATTGGTACTTTAATTCTAAAAATGCAAGGCATGTTCATGGCCACAAAAAGCCTAGTGAAAAAAAATGATCTATTTCATAAAAATAATCTGGTGTGTCACATCATAATATTTTTATTATCTTGTTAATGCACCTTTCATTTGGTTCTAGTCTTATTTATATATTAATTTAAGATGTGTTATTTTTGTCGTTAAAAAATAAAGCTTTATAAGTTAAAAAAAAAAGTAGACTCCTAACTTTTTTAGCCGGCTCCTAGATTCCAAGGAAATTTGTCAAGCCCTGGTGTATGATATCCAGGGATAGTTAGTGCTAACTGTATAATATCCCGGGACAGTCGGGTCTCCCTGTATAGTGCTGGCCCCCTGGAAGTCCATGCCGGCCAATAGGAGAAGGGCTACTATTCAAACTGGTTTTGCGCCCTTTCTCCTGATTGGCCAGTGAAACACCTCCCCTTCCCTCCCAAGCGCTGATTGGCGCAGTTTGGTTTTGCACCTTTTCCCCGATTGGCTGGCGGAACGCCTCCCCTCCCTGAGCACCGATTGGTGCAAATTGGCTTGTGCCGGTCTCCTGGCCGCCGTTTGGTTTAGGCATGAAGTTTTAATTTACCGGCCTAAACCAAGCGATTTCGTGGAACTGTTTTTGTGGATGTACAGAGCCTCAAGCCCAGACTTTATATGATGATTTCTTGGGTTCTGTACATCCGAATTTCCGCTAATTGCAGGGATCCTAGCTGGGACCCAGGGCTGTTTGTGCCTCATTTCCTTCCCAGGGCGCGGATACCCATAAGTTCCCCAATGTATGTGATGTGTGTTTACTGTATGCAATTGTTCTACTGTTTGTATCTCCAAGAGTGGGAGATGGCTATTCAGATATGGTGAGTGTCTGTTTAAAATTGGCTAACTCCCAAGAACCTGTTTTAATGATGGAACCAGATGGTGTTGTTTTGCTTAAAATTGCCATAAATTATTGGGAAATCTGTTCGGTTGGATTCGTATACCGATCAAGTCAAGAAAAATTATCGGTATACGAATCCAACCGAACAGATTTCCCATTCTGATTTGTATACCGAACCCAGGGATCACCCAGAACAGTCGTGTGCTGCTAGTGGACCCACTTGACCTCATTACCACTTCAACAAACCGCAAACACTGAACGTTCCAAGTGGTCGGCTGGGTGGCCGCTGTTCGTATGGGCGAACACGAGGCAGCAGCCATTCTTGTTTTGGCAAACGCTTCCAGCGGTGTTTGGTCATCGAGTGCATGGAGCTCTTATCGGACACTCAACGACCCGAACACCGCTGAGACTTCCATACTTGCCTACGTTTGTTCATATTCATCCAAAAGCGGCATTCGGTAAAGCCAAACTACCGAACAAGAGGCACACAACTAGTTTTCCCAAAAACGGTTACTGTTGGTATTATTTTCGTATTTTGTGTTCCCAAAAGTGACCGACCGCACAACCTGAATCTATGGAACTATTTTGGGCAGGAGCCCCGTGTGCGGTCGGTCAAAAGAAGAGTTCCATGAAAATCCTGAACCCATCTGGGTGATTTTTGGATATGTTGCTCACCCAGATCGGGGTTATCAGGGAATATACTATATATTTTTATGGGGTTTATGTGAGTTTTTTGGGGTACTTTCGGATTGTCTATAAATAGTTTTTTTTCATCTGGAGATAATTGGGTTGATACAGTATCTGACTCAATTATCTCCCAGGCAGAGGGGAGGGGTTGTGTGCTATGTGTGGGAGTGTCATGCATTGTAATACTGTTGTTATTGGTCTGTGACTTTGTCAAACAGTCTTCCATCAGGTCCAGGTGGGAGCACCCCTTGCATTGGGATGGTCATAAAAGGCCAAGTGTGGCACCATTAAAATCAGTTCACTTTACCCTCAACACGCAGCCTCGTCTCGTGATTGTAGGGAACCGCTATAACCACTAGCTCTTCTAAGAGCTTTACAGCTATGCAGGATTCATGGTCTGCTTGGAGATTGCTTTGGGATTACTGCAGCGCTACTCACACTAGGGGAGAAGGACGTCTCTGGCGGTGAACACCCCTCATCTCATGGGGTGACCGCCACAATTATGAATTGTGAACTGGAATTGCAGACTGTAGAGCTCATCTGTGTCTGTCAGGTTGTAATAATTGTTGACCTGTTGATCTGTTGAATGATTAAAATATGTATAATCCACGGCAAATCTCCTGATTTGTGTTTAGAGTAAGTTGTATGGCTAAGTCTGTTGAAATTCATCTGTAGGTGTGTGTTGTGTGTGTTTACACAATGCTAAGGATTTTTATTACACTTGTTAGTGTTTTTTATTGTTTATACAAGAATTACACTGTGACAGACTGCTGCCTCAACTTGAGGGTCTAGCTAACCCTGGTATAATAATGATATTATAGTCTCCCTGGGGAGGATTTGACAGCTATAGAAATCATGAAAAATCACCAAGGCAATGATTCTGTGGCAAGCATTACATCTATGCTAAGGAAAGCAGGAATTATTTCAGAAGGGAGCTTAGTTCCACAAGTTTGGAAAGAATTCATGGCAAAGTATAAAGTATAGTTTGTAGATAAAAAGTTAACAGAAAAAGCTCATAACTGGCATGATACTGCAGTCAAATTGGCACAGTGTGGCTGTAGAGAAATTACTAGAAGGGGGATACCCTATTATAAATGGTATGGGTCATTGCATGATTCTTCCCCAAAGGAAACTCAGCCCCCTCCTTACCCCGATACGGCAGACAGTACAGTTGGTAATCCAAAAACTCCGTGGGTGTCAACAGTAAACCCAGTCACTGGATACTCTTATTGGATTTGCCCCACCTGCCAGTGGAATAAAAATTGGTGTGAAGATAAGTGCTGTAGCTGTGGTTTTCCTAGACCCCCACAGAATTTGCTTAAGGGTGGGTTGGTGCCTGCCAGTAGTGGCTCAACTGTGGATATGGACCAATCTGGTGCAAGTGGAAATGATGCCCTGGTATCAACTCCTTGTGAATACTCTTGAGTATTAGAGCCACTTATAATTGCACTGGCAATTTAGAATCTCTGGTCCGTGCTAAAGCTGGTCCAGTCATGGCCAGCAGGGCCGGATTAACATAGGGGCTGATGGAGCTGCAGCTCCAGGCCCAGGCCCATGGAATAGGCCCATTTAAAAAAAAAAAAAAAAAAAATTTTTTTTTTTTTTTTTTTTTACACACTACTCTTAGGTTTGCCACCTGACCGGTATTTTACTGGCACAGCCGGTATTTGAAGCTGCCTGGCCATGCCAGTATTGCAGTAATAACGGCAATACAAATGCAGGTATTTTTCTCAGAATAAATGGAGATTACTCTGCAATACCAGCACCAGCCAGTAGGGGTCACTGTGTGTGGAGAGAGGCAGGGATAGGAAGTTACAGCATATCCCTGCCTTTCTCTACTACTCACTGATCCGTGGGGGAGCGGCAACACAGCACAGAGTCCAGACAGCAGCTCTACAGCTCAGGTAAGTGAGAGAGGGGGGAAAGGCAGCAGGGACACATGGGGACACTGAAACACTAGGGGACATTGAGACACTAGCGGACATATGGGGACACTGAGACACTAGGGGACACAGACCCTAGGGGACACATGGGGACACAGACACTAGGGGACACTGAGACACTAGGACACATGGGGACACATACACTGGGAGACCTGGGAACGCTGAGACACTTGGGGACACTGGAAAACATGGGGACACTGAGACACTAGGGGACACTGAGACACTAGGGGACATATGGGGACACTGAGACACTAGAGGACACATGGGGACACAGACACTAGGGGACACTGAGACACTAGGACACATGGGGACACAGGCACTGGGAGACCTGGGAACACTGAGACACTTGGGGACACTGGAAAACATGGGGACACTGAGACACATGGAGACACTGGGACACATGGGGATGCTGTGAGACATAGGGACATTGGGAGACACTGAGACATTGGGACACGGAGACACTATGTCCTCATGTCTCCCAGTGTCCCCATGTCCCCCAGCCAGTGTCCCTAGTGTCCCCAAGTCTCCCAGTGCCTGTGTCGCATGTCTCTCAGTGTGCCTAGTGTCCCCATGTCTCCCAGTGTCCCTATATGTCCCAGTGTCCCCATGTCTATGTCCACAACTGTCCCCATGTCTACCAGTGTCCCCAAGTGTATGTCTCCCAGCCAGTGTCCCCAGTGTCCCCTAGTCTCCCAGTGTCTGTGTTCCCATGTCTCTGTGTCCCTAGTGTCTTAGTGTCCTAAAATATTTCAGTGTCCCCATGTCTCCCAGTTTCCCTAAATTTCTCAGTGTCCCCATGTCTCGCTGTGTTCCCAGTATCCTAGTGACATGGGGGCACACTGAGACATTAGGACACTGGGAGAAATGGGGACACTGAGACACTGGGAGACTAGGGGACTGGGCGACATGGGGACACTTACACTGTGATACATAGGGACACTGAGACACTGGGTGACTTGCGAGACTGAGACACAGGGAGACAGTGGGAGCAATCCATCTATACAGCAGAATCAAACTGTGAGTAGTTTGTTGGTGATTTTACAGAATTTTCTCTGATGTCACTCCTTGTGATTTACATCATGTGATGTCACGCATAACTAATTAATTATACAAATTAATTATACAAATGATTAAGGCTGGTATTTTTTTCCAAGAAAGGTGGCAACCTTAACTACTCTTCACATACTCTTGCTTAAAGGAGCACTATAGGGTCAGGAACACAATCATGTATTTCTGACCCTAATTTGTTAAAACCGCCACCCTGGCCCCTTCTTGCCTCCCTAAATATAGCAAAATATTACTTGTATTCAAGTCTACAGCTGCTGGCTCTGCCTCTGAACTGACTGTCTGCTGACATCATCAGAAGTGGGGGTCTGAGCAAATTACAATACTTCCCCATAGGTTTGTCTGAGACTGTCAACTAGGCAGATCAGGGGCAGAGCCAGCACAAGTCCAACATAGCCCTGGCCAATCAACATCTCCTCATAAAGATACATTGAATCAATGCATCTCTATGAGGAAAGTTCAGTGTCTGCATGCAGAGGGTGGAGACTCTGAATGGCAGTGCTGCACACTAGGCAGTACTGCCCCAGGAAGCACCTCTAGCAGCCATCTAAGGAGCGGCCAGTGGAGTTATTTTCTCTGAAAAGAGACAGTGTTTACTGCAAAAAGCCTGAATGGAATGATTCTACTTACCAGAACAAATACAATAAGCTGTAGTTGTTCTGGTGACTATAGTGTCCCTTTAAGTTTGGAAGCTTAAGAGGGATGTATGGGAACAAAACTTGTGTGGACTGGCTGACAATAAAATTAGTTTAGATAATGCAGACGTTGGTCTCTCTAACACTGTGGCATGTCCCCTTTCTTCTATACTCACTACATACACCTTTTCTCTGTCTCAGACAATATACCAGGAACGTCTGCCTGCTATTAAGAAGGTAAGGAGACAAGTGGACCAGCAAGTGCTAGGGTACAGTCCTTAGAAAGCATGGAGTGAGTGCATCATTAGACGCATTTATGTCAAGCTCAGGGTGCTGCCTGCATAGTATGCCCTTACTTGGACAGCCTGCAGGATTTGCAGGCAGCCTGACATGCATTCATGCCAGGCTGACCTTCCAATTCTTTGGACAAACATGCCCCCTTTTTGGGCATGTTCACCCCCTTTTGGCGGGTCTGGTAACGTGATTCGCGCCAGTGGCACACCCTTTTACCCCACCCATTGACTTCCTGCTTCACTGGACACTGCTGTTAGGGGTTATGGATTTACTTGAAAGATGAAAGCATACGTTAGAGAGAGATTAGCATAGAGTATGTCTTTTCTTATAGCTGCATCCTATGAGTTTCCCTCCAGCACCATCTCCATCAGATACATGACGCTTGGGAGGTATGACTGTTTTAGTGTTTTTGGTCGGTAAGATTCCGTAAATAGGCCCATCATAATTGTCAGCACCAGGCCCACTGTGCTCTTAATCCGGCCCTGATGGCCAGCATAATCAAAGGTCCTACTGATGTTTAAAAGGGGATATTACAAGCTGCCCCACATACCAAAGACCAACAGTGTTTTTTGTAACAATATGATTCTGGTTGTATTAGAGAGAAAATAAGGTTTGTGGTAGCAGTACCAAACTGTAGATACCAGGGGATATCTGTAGTAGTGATTTAATTGTAGATAAATTAATAAAATGTCACTTTTAATAAATCTATCTAAAAGGCCCAATTTGTACGGGCTAAATATAAATCTTGATACCAAACCCAGACACAGCTCAATGAATTTGAAAAAAATTTTTTATAAAAATTGTGAAAAAAAATTATAATTATTGTGAAAAACGTGAAAAAAATAGATATAGAAAAAGAAGAGAGAGCAATATAAACTGTAATGTCCAGATAGCGTCTTATGTGAGAGACTGACAAAATTGTCTGTAATTGGATGTTAAAAGGTGGAACTGGAATACAATTGATATCTCCCTCTATATAGCCTGGATGGACATTGATAAGCCACCAGGAATAAGGCTACTATCAAAGTAGTGTTGTAATTGACCGTGCTCCCGCTGGTCGAAATGAGTATCTCCAACAGAGAAATAATATCAATCAATAGTGGTTAGAATGCCATAGTAGAAAGTAATAGTGGTCAATGCCACCATAGTAGGCAAACCACTAAATAATCGTTAAAGTTATTTGCCTTAATTTGGTGTACTGTTTCAATAGTATTCAATAGTATAAAATAGTACTGTTTCAATAGTATAAACTCCTGAAGCAATCTGTAGCAGTATTGCAGGGGATAGCTAATTAGCAATGCAGCTGACAGAGTGTATGATAGTTGTATCCGATATAGTAGCAATCTATCTTAAACTGATTACTGGGAGTAGAAATACAGGCAATCACACAGTGTTCTTTTAATAAAACCTCATAGATCTCTGCAAGTATTAGCTCTGCAAGTATTAGTCTTAAAGGTTATAACAGGTTATCGCAATCCCAATATAGGGAATTTAAAGATGGAAATAGGGGGAGTTGATATATATCTCCCTATTGTGCTTGCAAAAGCAAGCTTTAAACAAGGCTACCTGGCTGATGGGTGACAACGAATTGCTGTACTGATCGAAAATGCAGCAGAATTGAAATAACATCAGCAGATGATTGCTGGAAATGTATTCTTATCAGGCAGCCGTTATTAGTATACGGTATGCTTGTAAAATACCCTCCAGGATGCTCTAAGTGGATCGTTTAAATCCCGTAGTGATGACTGATATTGCTTATAAGAGAGTTGTATCAATTAGCAAAAAAATAAATAAACTATAGGGAGAAAGGGAATATAATAGTAGAAAGACAGTATGCTACAAATGTCTCTACTGTGTCTTCATGGGCACCCCTTAAAAAAACCGCTTTCCCTAACTGCTACGTGCTTAACTACCACCCCCTCTTGAGATAATCACAATTGGGGGGAGACAGTTGAAAAAAGTAAATACAGAGATGGTATTGCCGGCATAGGTTCCAAATACTGGGCAAGTCTAAAACTGTAAGGTTGATTTGAGAGTAGAGGTATGACGGAGCATTATTCTAAAGGCAGAGTTGAATAAATGGTAAATTAGTAATGTGCTTCACCCTACTAACACCGGTACTAATACAGAACATTCGGTAGATCCGAGAATTAAAGTTGATGTTTTAACCCCTTAAGGACACACGACATGTGTGACATGTCATGATTCCATTTTATTCCAGAAGTTTGGTCCTTAAGGGGTTAAAAGAAAAAAACTATAGTTATAGCGGAGCATACTGCTGAGAGCAGGAATAGGTAAATGGTCCATTTGAAATGCCCTACACCCTGACGCACGTTTCGCTCATAGGCTCATCAGAGGGGAACCAGGCATATCTTCTTGCCGGTTTATGTAGGAGGTACTCAATTTTAATTGGTGGCAGTGAAATTTGAATTGTCCAATGGGCTGGAAGTTCAGCATCCTGGCGTGACGCTTCCAAAGCTGAAATTTGGAGAGGGTTTTAACCCTTTATGTTACGATTCCCTAACTATCAGTCCAGGGACTTATTGTACTCAACATGAAATAGCAGGAGTGAGAGTAATAAAGTCCAGATTTAGCCAGATGTCATTCATTTTGGTCTTCTATAAGATAGCGGTTCGTGCTATCTTTGTTACTGTTTGTGGTGTTAACCAACTGATTCTTCAAACAGTGTGATAGTACGAAAACTGAATGGTAATTAACCAACGCTAGTGTTGCTAGTAATGTAGGGAAACGTCTGCAGATAGTTAGAAGGGATTTATTAATACATTGTGGGATAGCAAAGGTATTTAAGATGGCAAAAGAATTTACCTTACCATGGTGTTGTACAATAATTAGAAATAATCTCTGACTCTGTCAAAAGATGAGACAGGGGGAAATTATCCTATGTTGTTGTTATTTATAAATTACAAGCCCAGTATGGTCCATTTAAGTGGGAGAGGGGTCATTTTAACCCCTTAAGGACCAAGCTTCTGGAATAAAAGGGAATCATGACATGTCACACATGTCATGTGTCCTTAAGGGGTTAAATTCCAAGTTAATATAGTCCATTTATATGTATATGTAGTCAGATGTGTAGTCAGCAAGGTGCTATTGTGTAGATGCTATTAACTCTTTTGCATAATCCAATGGACAGCCATCTAAAACATTCTGAGAAAAAGATTTTCAGGTTAATATGAAAGAAACATCTATTGTTTTGATGTTATCTAAATAGGACCTAAGTTGGAAAATTCAAAACCCATGAATAAAAGGAGTAAAACTCCTCATTGAGGCCTCTAGGGGTCAGTGTTTGAAAAATATGAATCCACCTTGATTCTTGTTTTAGCAGTTTCAGATTGAAGTTGCCCTTTCTGGAATTCATGATAATTTGTTCAATTGCCTGAAAGTTTAAATGGGAGGCATCACTGTTGTGATTTTTCCTAACATGATTTGCCACAGGTGTATTTATGTTCATATTCATGACTGTATTTACATGCTGCAGGATCCGTCTTCTAAACTGTTGGTATGTTTTTTCCACATAATGGATACCACAGCTACTGGTTATGACATAAATTACCTTAGTGGAAGTGCAGTTAACAAATTGTTTCATGTGAAATTGTTACTTTGTCTGAGTGCACTCTACAATTTTAGAGGGTTTAATATCGTCACAAGCTTTACAGTGGCCACACTTGTATGTGCCTTTGGTCGTAGCTAGCCATGTTCTTCCTGATGATTCCGGTTCAAGATGGCTATGAATCAGGATGTCTTTTAGATTTTTGGGTCTTCGGGCGGTGATGCTTGGCCACTCTGTAAGATGGCTCGCTAGGTCGTTATCGTGTCTCAAAATAGGCCAGTGGTCCCTATAGATTTCATTAATAGGATCCCATAGCTGGTCAAACTAACCTATGCACCGTATGGGTTGTTTTTCCAATTACGGTTTAGTGGTTCGCAAGGCTGTTGCCCTTTCCATTGTAGATGCCCATTGAAATTGCTTTTTTAGTACTCGGTTGGGGTAGCCCTGAGATTTAAAGCGTCTCCGTAATTCTTTAGCTTCCCTAGAGCAGTTTCTCCTGGCTCTTAAATATTGCCAATATGGTATTCCTGCTTTCTGATTGTACGGATGGTGGCTTTCCCAATGGAGTAAGCTGTTTGAGTTCTTTTTCCGAAAAAGTTTGGTGTGTACTTTGCCATCCAGAGTTAAATTAATCTTTAGGTCCAAAAATTCAATTTGTTTGTCATCAATGACATATGTCAATTTTAGTCCTATGTGTTTGTCATTTAAAATATTTACAAAGTCCCCAAATGTGTTCACCGGTCCGGTCCAGAATAGCAACACATCATCAATGTATCGATACCAATAATGCCAAAACTGCAAGGTCAAGACCTGAGATAAGATTGTCTCCTCCCACCATCCTAGATATAGATTGGCATAGCTTGGTGCACATGCTGTGCCCATGGCGCTGCCTTTGATTTGTAAGTAGTGGACCCCATTGAAGATAAAATGTGTTAGAATGAAAATAAGTAATTTTACTATAAACTCTTTTTGAGGCGATGAGAACGACTCAGATTTATCCAGAAAGTAGGTAGTGGCTTTAATCCCCATTTCATGGGGAATGTTGTTGTACAGGGATACCACATCTAGGCTGGCCAATAGTGAGTAAGGTGGTACAGTGAGGTCTTCTAACTTGAGTAAGGTCTGTTTGGTGTCCTTAATATGTGATGCTAGCTTTAGCATGAAAGGATGTAGTAATTTTTCAACGTATCTGCTTAACACATAACAGAGACCAACAGTGTTTTTTTTAACAATATGATTCAGGCTCACCAACCATTCATCCCAACTCACATATCTTACCCAAGAGAAGTCAGTTGAGAAATTCTTTGCCTGTTTATACCTCCGGTGGAAGAATCTCAGATATTCAGAAAGGGACCCTCTGTCCCCCAGCCAGCTGATTACCTGTTTTATGGATGGCTTGCATCACCCACTCAGTGCAGCCCTTAAATTAGCTAGACCTGAGTGGCATAGCCTAACTGCACCGCTACAGTCCGTAATGAACGCTGCTGCCAGACTGAATTTCCTCTCTAGTCATTTCTCTCACACCTCACCCCTCTGCAGGTCCTTACATTGGCTTCCTGTATGCTATAGGAGTCAATTCAAGGTACTAACTCACACCTATAAAGCACTGAACAACTCTAGCCCCTCTTATATCTCCTCACAGATCCATAGGTATATCCCTTTTCGGTCTCTCCGCTCTGCCCGTGACCACCTCCTGTCCGTTGTCCGCACCCGTACGGCCAACTCACGCTTGCAGGACTTCTCGCGAGCGGCTCCCTTCCTATGGAATAGCCTGACTACCGCCATCAGACTCTTCCCTAGTCTTGCATCTTTTAAGAAGTGCCTTAAAACCCATCTATTTAGGAAAGCTTATGGCCTCTCAGAGTAACCTCTACCTCACATACCTGTCTCTTGCTCTCTCCTTAAGGGCAGCCCACCATATTTGACTGCAAATTCCTGTCCTAATGTGTTTTACACCCCACCTCCTATAGAATGTAAGCTCGATTGAGCAGGGTCCTCTTCAACCTACTGTTCCCGTAAGTTTATTTGTAATTGTCATATTTATAGTTAAATCCCCCTCTCATAATATTGTAAAGCGCTACGGAATCTGTTGGCGCTATATAAATGGCAATAATAATAATAATAATAAAAATAACTTATTCTGACCTTGTAAAAGTTCCTAAAGGTATTGAAGCCAACCACCATCCTTTCAGAAATAAACCAGCAGGTGCCATTATACTAATGGTAAATCAGACGTCTAGGGGCCCACTCTGTTCAAATCAGAGCCAGCGTACTGGTCCTGTATGCTGTAATTGCAATAAAATAGGGCACATTGGGAAAGACTGCCGTTGACCGCAGCAACGTCAGCAATCCAGCCCAGATAATTCTAGACAGAATCAGACCCCTCAGAATGCAAATCCTTCCACTGCCCAGTAGCATAGTGACAACCCAGTTTACCTGCACTCTATCATTGTGTCTAATGGCTCAGAACCTATGCCTATTGCAAATGTTACCTTGCCCGGTAACAGAAAATTATTTTAGACACTGGGGCAGTCCGTTCCATAGTGCAGGAAAATGTTTTTCCCTGTGAAAAATCAAATTATGTATTAACATGTGTGGGGGTGGATGGGGCTCCAACTGACATTCCTTTATCTCAATAAATTAAACTTAGGCTTAATGACTCGACTGCCTTGGTCACTAGATTGCTTGTCAGTTCCACTGCTCCAGTATATTTACTTGGCAGCGATATTCTATCTGCCATAAATGCCAACATACAGTTCAGCCCCACTGGTAAAGTGACTTTGACTTTACCCCTTGAAGACAACTGTCTCATACCACTTGCCAGTGTGCTGGCAAATCTTAATTTGTCCAGCTCTGTGGCTGTACCTACTCTTGACAACAGTACCTGACTCCTTATGGGCACAGGGAAAGAGACAACAGACAACTTGCAGGTTAAGTTGTTACCAAATGCCTCCCCACCTTGCCTTAACCCCTTAAGGACCAAACTTCTGGAATAAAAGGGGGATCATGACATGTCATGTGTCCTTAAGGGGTTAAGCAATACCCTGTAAGCCCAGCCCAAGAAGATGCTATCACTCAATCCATCCAATAGTTATTGCAGGCTGGCATAATGTACCAACCATAATGTACCTGCAATACTCCTCTGTATCCTGTTAAAAAGAAACAGGAAAAAGGCAAGCCAGTGGTATATATCATGGTGCATGATTTAAGAGCTGTTAATGCTGCAACTGAATTGATTGCTCCTAATGTTCCCAACCCTTATTACATAGTTACATAGTTAGATAGCTGAAAAGAGACTTGCGTCCATCAAGTTCAGCCTTCCTCACACCTGTTTTTTGCTGTTGATCCAAAAGGCAAAAAAAAACCCAGTTTGAAGCACAATTTTGCAACAAGCTAGGACAAAAAATTCCTTATTGACCCCAGAATGGCAGTCAGATTTATCCTTGAATCAAGCAGTTATTACCCTACATTGAAAGATTATATCCTTGAATATTCTGTCTTTGCAAGTATGCATCTAGTAGCTGTTTGAACATCTGTATGGACTCTGATAAAACCACTTCTTCAGGCAGAGAATTCCACATCCTGATTGTTCTTACAGTAAAAAAACCTTTCCTTTGCCTTAGACGAAATCTTCTTTCTTCCAGTCTAAACGCATGGCCTCGTGTCCTATGTAAAGTCCGGTTTGTGAATAGATTTCCACACAATGGTTTGTATTGGCCCCGAATATATTTGTATAATGTTATCATATCCCCTCTCAGGCGACGTTTTTCTAAACTAAATAGGTTTAAATTTGTTAACCTTTCTTCATAGCTGATATGTTCCATTCCTTTTATTAATTTTGTAGCCCGCCTCTGCACTTTTTCTAGTGCCATGATATCCTTCTTTAGAACAGGTGCCCAAAATTGCACAGCATATTCAATATGTGGTCTTACCAGTGATTTATAGAGAGGCAAAATGATATTCTCGTCCCGAGAATGAATGCCCTTTTTCATGCATGACAATACCTTACTGGCCTTGGCCACTGCTGATTGACATTGCACATTGTTGCATAGTTTGTTGTCTATAACAATTCCCAAGTCCTTTTCGTGTGTTGTTATCCCTAATTCGCTTCCATTAAGGGTATACGTTGCTTGTGTATTCTTTACGCCGAAGTGCATAACTTTGCATTTTTCAACATTAAATTTCATCTGCCATTTGAGTGCCCAGTCCTCCAGTCTATCTAAATCCTTCTGCAGCAAAGTAATATCTTGCTCACATTGTATTATTTTACAAAGTTTTGTGTCATCTGCAAACACTGAAACATGACTTTCAATGCTGTCTTCAAGATCATTTATAAAAATGTTAAATAGAAGGGGCCCCAGAACAGACCCCTGAGGGACACCACTTGCCACCTCTGTCCAGCTTGAAAATTTACCATTAACGACAACTCTTTGTATTCTGTTTTTAAGCCAATGTTCTACCCAAGAACAAGCATTTTCATCGAGACCGATTTCCTTGAGTTTGAACACTAATCTTTTGTGTGGAACTGTATCAAATGCCTTGGCAAAATCCAAATAGATCACATCCACTGCAACACCCTGATCTATACTTCTACTTACTTCTTCGTAGAACGCAATCAAGTTAGTTTGACATGACCTGTGCTTCATAAAACCGTGCTGATTTTTGCTGATAACCATATTCTTCTCAAGGAATTCTTGAATATTATCCCTTAATAACCTTTCAAATATTTTACCAGCCACAGAAGTTAAGCTCACAGGTCTATAATTTCCAGGCAAGGATTTTGAACCCTTTTTGAATATAGGAACCACATCTGCCTTCCTCCAATCCTCCGGAACACTTCCTGAAAGAAAAGAATCTTGAAAGATTAAAAACAGAGGTTCACTTATTTCTACACTTAGTTCCTTAAGTACACGTGGATGGATACCGTCAGGCCCTGGAGCTTTGTTTATATTAACTTTCTTTAGTTGCTGCAGCACATTGTCTTGAGTTAACCAATTACAATTATTCTGCAAGTTTTTAGTAGCAATCATTTGCACATCTATTGCCATGGGTTCTTCTTTAATATATACGGAGGAGAAATAGTTATTTAGAATTCCTGCCTTTTCTTGGTCTTCATTAACTAACACCCCCGTTTCAGTTTTAAGTGTACCTATACTTTCATTTTTGGGTTTTTTGGAATTTATGTACTTAAAAAATGCTTTGGGGTTGGTTTTGCTCTCTTTAGCTATCATTTTTTCATTTTGAAGTTTAGCAAGTTTAATTGCCTTTTTGCACGCATTATTTGCTTTCTTATACATTGCTGTCAAAAATTCCACGTTCCTCTAAGGTGTTTACGGTCATTGACCTGGCAAACCATTTTCTGTACCATTGCACCCAGACAGGCAATACCTTTTTGCATTCACACGCAAGCACAGACAATACACCTGGACGGTGCTGCCTCAGGGTGCTCACAATTTGCCTACCATGCATAGCATAGCAATGGCTCAAATTATAGCTGCTTGGCCAAGGGCAGATGATGTTTGTGATAAACTCCCTTTTTCCTGTGAGTTTGCCACAAGTTTTTGGAGGGGCCTGCTTGCCAGCCTCCTACCCTGTGACTATGGCCCCTGCAATAGACCTGGCTAATATACTTTAAAAAGGCTCTGTTCATGTGAAGTATGTACTTTTGTACTCCAGACAGAGAGACCGACCGTTAGCACTAATTCTCAGGAACTGTTTTGGGCATGGGACCGTGTGCATGGTGGGTCAAAAATAAGACTTCCAGGAAATTCCTGAATCCCTGAAGTGATCTGGGTGATTTTTGGATATGTTGGTCACCCAGATCAGGGCTATATGTAGGGTACTATGTATTTTTAGGGTACTTTTAGGGTGTTTTTTAAACAGTATTTTTTCTGTGCTTGGAGATAATTGGATTAGAATTAGTACAGTTACTGATCAAATTATCTCCCAAGCAGAGGGAAAAGAAAATGTGTGCTGTGTGTGGGAGTGTCGTGCCTTGTAACCTTATTGTTATTGGTCTGTGAAGTTGCAAATCAGTCCCCCACAAGGTCCCTGTGGGTGTACCCCTTGCATGGGGATTGTCATATAAGGCCAAGTGTGGCTCCCATTAAAATGAGATTCGTTTACCCCTTCATGAAATCCTGGCTCATGTTTGGGGGATTGGAGAACTATATACACTCTGGGGATTGCTATAATCACAAGACTCCCCTGAGTATAATCACTAGCTCTCATTAGAGCTGTTCCTCCTATGCTCTCTGGACTAGGAGAGGTCTACCCATTGGAAGCTGGATGCTGGTCTTGGGTTCAGGGTGGGTGGAGGACAGCGAGACCCCAACCAAGCTGCGGCAATTCGTGGGGTTTACAGTGGTTATGGTGTTCCAGTGCAGTGCTTATGGAACTCGCAAGTACTAGGAAGCAGCGATTGACGGAGGTACCCAGTTGGGGGGTGCCAGGCGGTCCGTCACAATGTTGTTACAATATGTTAAAGATTTGCTTCTATGTTGCCCAGTCCAGGAATCATGTACAAAGCACACCCTGTGTCATGCCTTAACTATGGTATCCTCTTACTTCCTGGTTCCACGGAGCCTAGCCACACCCCTTTATGACACGGTCTCCTTATTTAATCCGACCGCACCAGCTGATCGACGCTGGATTATTGAACTACGTTCCGTACTCACGAACCGGCTACAACTTCGTTGTGAAAGCCTTCTGTTACCGGACCGGACTGGAAGACACTTCAAGTTCCCTTCACCTCTCCTCATCCACGACTAAAGCTGAACTCTCTTCACTTATGATAACCGCCTCTGAGGAGATCTCGGGAACCAGTGTTCTATGTGCCGGAAGCTAAGTAAAACCTCTGTGATAAGCGTTACATCTCAAAGCCGTTATTTCCTGTCACCAAAGTCCTTCTATAAAACAACCCAGTTACAGCTATCTTTAACTCATTCACTATACAAGTTAGCTGCATCTGTCTTGCTTCAGTTAAATGCTATGGAACAGCTAATGTAACTTCTTATCACCTAATTCGTTAATACTACTAAGAGACTCTTTCTGATTCAGTGTCTGCTAATTACTACCGTTTACTACTTAAAGCTACAGTGCCTGTAATTGTGGACTTCAGTTATCGTTTACTACTTAAAGCTACAGTGCCTGTAATTGTGGACTTCAGTTATCGTTTACTACTTAAAGCTACAGTGCCTCTAATTGTGGACTTCAGTTATCGTTTACTACTTAAAGCTACAGTGCCTGTAATTGTGGACTTCAGTTATCGTTTACTACTTAAAGCTACAGTGCCTGTAATTGTGGACTTCAGTTATCGTTTACTACTTAAGGTTACAGTGCCTGTAATTGTGGACTTCAGTTATCGTTTACTACTTAAGGCTACAGTGCCTGTAATTGTGGACTTCAGTTATCGTTTACTACTTAAGGCTACAGTGCCTGTAATTGTGGACTTCAGTTATCGTTTACTAATTAAAGCTACAGTACCTGTAAATTGGACTTAACGTCACAATATCTTCTACTTTTTATAATAAATATTCAAACTATAAGAAATCTGCAGTTGTGTTCCTTCATAACAAATGTTTAAACGTGACAGAATAATCCAGCCCTTGTAATGGATCCAGCAGATTTCGATTCTACGATAACTACGCTGAATCAAAGAGTTGATACACTAGCCCAAGGTGTGCAAGACCTGCAAGTTACTAACGAAAGAATTCTCACTTATGTCAGAGATTTACAAACTCATACTCCTCATACTATTCTGCACTCGGCTAGCGATCCTGCTGTATGTAACCCTGAAAAGTTCTCTGGAGATCGTTCTAAATACAGGGAGTTCCTTAACTCTTGCAAACTATTAATTGCTTTGAAACCTAGATCTTATCCTACAGAAAGAACTAAGGTTTGTTCGGTTATTTCCTTTCTAAGAGGTGAACCTATGTCATGGGCCCATTCCTTTCTGGAAAACGATGACCCCATCTTAGACTCACTGGATGAATTTTTGAAGCCATGTCTCTTCTCTATGAAGATCCTAACAAACAAGCAACAGCTGATTTAACAATCAGAACTCTACAGCAAAGACATAGACCCGTTGAAGATTACATTGCTGAATTTAAAAGATGGGCAGTAGAAACGCAATGGAATGACATCACATTGCGCAACCAATTTCGAATTGGTTTATCTGAAGCTGTAAAAGATGAACTATCTAGAACAGAACTCCCTACTACTTTGAACGCTCTAATTCACCTATCAATCAGCATTGACAGAAGATTAAGAGAAAGAAAGGCCGAAAAAGCCCTCTTACATTCTAAAGACCGAAAACCTTTCACTCCCTCAAAAGCTCCTGAAAAGACTTCCTTACCAAGCGAACCTATGGAAATAGGGGTAATAAGAAGTCCTCTCACTCCTGAAGAGAAGAACCGAAGACGTCAATTAAACCTATGCATGTATTGTGCTTCTCAAGATCATTTGGTTCCTGATTGTCCCTTATTGAAACGGACAAAGGGCGGTAGGCAAGCCTATGCCTCTGCTATCTTGAGTGCACTCCCTTCTACACCAACCACTCAGTTCACTCCTATATCTCTCATACTACAGTGGGATAAGGTGAGAATTATGACTGAAGCTATCATCGATTCTGGTGCAAATGGGGTATTCATCGATTCAACCTTTGTAACAAAGAATAAAATTCCTTGTGTTCGAAAAAACACTTCTGTTCCTATTAGAGTGATTGACGGCTCCCTTATCTCCTCGGGACCGATTCTTCATGAAACCATCCCTCTAAAGGTAACCACCAATCATATTCATACTGAATTTCTAGTATTTGATGTTATTCCATCACCTCTCTATCCCGTTATAATAGGGATCAACTGGTTAAGGAACCACAACCCTCAAATTTCTTGGTCTCCCTTCTCTCTCACCTTTAACTCCCATTATTGTAAAGAAACATGTTTACAACAAATTCCCATTCTTCAGATCTCCAAAGAACCAACTATACCTTCTTGTTATTCAGACTTTTCAGACGCATTCAGTAAAAAGGAAGCTGAAACGCTCCCACCTCATCGTTCCTACGATTGTCCTATAGACCTCATACCTGGTGCCCCAGTACCTTTTGGGCACATCTACCCTCTCTCTGAGTCTGAATTGCAAATTCTCAAAGAATATCTGGATGAAAATCTACGGAAAGGGTTCATTAGACCCTCTAGTTCACCTGCTGCCTCAAGTATGTTTTTTGTGAGAAACAAAGACCAGACTATACGTCCTATCATTGATTACAGAGCTTTAAACAAAATAACAGTTAAAAATCGTTATCCTCTTCCCCTCATCAATGAACTGGTTGAACGATTAAAAACTGCTACCATCTACACTAAGCTTGACCTTCACGGGGCATATAACCTCATCAGGATAAAGGCTAATGATGAATGGAAAACTGCTTTCCGAACAAGATATGGCCTCTTCGAATATCTGGTGATGCCTTTTGGCCTCTGCAACGCCCCTGCAACTTTTCAACATTTCATAAATGATATCTTTAGAGACCTATTGGACGTCTGTGTTATCATTTATTTAGATGATATTCTCATATACTCCAACACTCCTGATGAACATAGAAAACATGTCAGATGGGTGTTATCCAGACTCAGAACTCACAAACTATTCGCTAAACCCGAAAAATGTATTTTTCACGTCAATGAAATAACCTTCTTAGGTTATGTTATTTCCCCTCATTCAATAAGTATGGATAATTCAAAAGTCGATTGTATCATCAACTGGCCTGTTCCCTCTACAGTAAAAGAATTGCAGCGATTTCTAGGGTTTGCCAACTTCTACAGAAAATTTATTAAAAACTACTCTGAGATAGCTCACCCACTCAATCAACTTAACAGTAAGAAATATCCCTTCAATTGGAACAAGAAGGCTCAAACTGCCTTCAATGAATTAAAGAGAAAGTTTATAACAGCTCCTGTTCTTCAACTTCCAAATCCTTCATATCTTTATGTCCTTGAAACGGATGCTTCGGAAATTGCAATTGGAGCTGTCCTTTCTCAACATAAAACTCCTCAGGAACCTCTTCATCCAGTCGCCTTCTTCTCACGATCATTATCTCCTGCCGAAAAGAATTATCCTATAGGGGAAAAAGAATTATTAAGTATCAAAGTGGCTTTAGAAACCTGGAGACACCTTCTTGAAGGTGCTCAGACCCCTTTAATCGTATATACTGACCATAAAAATCTCGAATATCTTCACTCCAATAAAACACTGTCTGCTCGACAAGTAAGATGGAATCTCTTTTTTTCCCGGTTCAATTTCCAAATCGTCTTCAGACCTGGGTCTAGAAACAAAAAGGCAGATGCCCTTTCCAGGATCCATAAATACACTATATTTGAACCTCCTCCGCCTACAGTCACTGGAATCTTATCTTCTCTTATTGACGACATTAAAGATCTCAGTGAAGATGCTCTTGAACTTCCTAAATCAATTAAATTATCCAAGAAAAACGGTCTCTACTATTTTAAAGACCGGATTTATGTACCTCCCTCTCTCAGAATTAAAGTACTTGAATTTATTCATGATTCTCCTCTGGCAGGTCATCCAGGTATAAAAAAGACCCTTGAATTGTCTAAGAGATACTATTGGTGGCCTCGTCAAGACCAAACTATTGAATCTTATGTCAAATCTTGTTCTATATGCCAAAGATCCAAACATGTCCATCATCAACCATTCGGTCAATTATTGAATTTACCGATTCCTGAACGGCCTTGGCAATCCATTTCTATGGACTTCTTGGTGGAACTACCTCCTTCTCACCATCATACCACCATTTTAGTGGTAGTAGACCGCTTCACGAAAATGTCTCATTTTATTCCTTTAAAGAAGTTACCCTCATCCTCTGAACTTTCAAAAATATTCCTTGACAACATAGTTAAACTTCATGGACTGCCAGACGAAATCATTTCAGACCGAGGAACTCAGTTTACCTCCAAATTCTGGAATGCATTATGTGCTACTCTTCATATCCAACGTAAACTATCATCTGCATATCATCCTCAAACAGATGGACAAACTGAAAGAGTCAACCAATGCTTAGAACAATATCTACGATGTTATTGTTCTCACTTACAAGACGATTGGATAACATGGTTACCCATGGCAGAATTCGCATACAATAACTCTTTTCATACCAGCAGTAAAATGACTAAATTTTTATCCAATTATGGATTTCATCCCTCCTCATTTCCTGCTCAGACAGTTTCTTCATCTAACCTCTCCGATTCAAATCAAATCTCTCATATGTCCTCTTTATTCAAGAAATTGCATGAAAATCTAGAATTGGCCTCCTCCAATCAAAAGAAGTTTTTTGATACAAAAAGACAACCTCCTCCCTCTTATGAAATCGGTGATCTTGTCTGGCTTTCCTCAAAGAACATCTCTACAAACCGTCCATCAAAGAAGTTAAGTTCCCTTTTTCTTGGTCCTTTTCCGATAATATCGGTTATCAACCGTAATGTTGTTAAATTGAAGCTTCCACCTACTTTGAAACTACATCCTGTTTTTCATATGTCCTTGCTAAAACCTCATCATCCTGACCCTTTCCATAGAAATGTCACTACTTCTCCTGATCCCATATTGGTCCAGGGTGAAGAAGAATACGAAATTCAAAGTATACTGGATTCAAGGATTTATCGTGGCTCTTTACAATACCTCATCAGATGGAAAGGATATGGAATTGATGAAGATACATGGGAAAACTCCTCTGTCGTTCATGCTGACAAATTGATTTCCAAATTTCACAAGCGTTACCCTTCTAAACCAAGTCAATAGCACCCAGAGGTTGCTCATTAAGGAGAGGGTACTGTCATGCCTTAACTATGGTATCCTCTTACTTCCTGGTTCCACGGAGCCTAGCCACACCCCTTTATGACACGGTCTCCTTATTTAATCCGACCGCACCAGCTGATCGATGCTGGATTATTGAACTACGTTCCGTACTCACGAACCGGCTACAACTTCGTTGTGAAAGCCTTCTGTTACCGGACCGGACTGGAAGACACTTCAAGTTCCCTTCACCTCTCCTCATCCACGACTAAAGCTGAACTCTCTTCACTTATGATAACCGCCTCTGAGGAGATCTCGGGAACCAGTGTTCTATGTGCCGGAAGCTAAGTAAAACCTCTGTGATAAGCGTTACATCTCAAAGCCGTTATTTCCTGTCACCAAAGTCCTTCTATAAAACAACCCAATTACAGCTATCTTTAACTCATTCACTATACAAGTTAGCTGCATCTGTCTTGCTTCAGTTAAATGCTATGGAACAGCTAATGTAACTTCTTATCACCTAATTCGTTAATACTACTAAGAGACTCTTTCTGATTCAGTGTCTGCTAATTACTACCGTTTACTACTTAAAGCTACAGTGCCTGTAATTGTGGACTTCAGTTATCGTTTACTACTTAAAGCTACAGTGCCTGTAATTGTGGACTTCAGTTATCGTTTACTACTTAAAGCTACAGTGCCTCTAATTGTGGACTTCAGTTATCGTTTACTACTTAAAGCTACAGTGCCTGTAATTGTGGACTTCAGTTATCGTTTACTACTTAAAGCTACAGTGCCTGTAATTGTGGACTTCAGTTATCGTTTACTACTTAAGGCTACAGTGCCTGTAATTGTGGACTTCAGTTATCGTTTACTACTTAAAGCTACAGTGCCTCTAATTGTGGACTTCAGTTATCGTTTACTACTTAAAGCTACAGTGCCTGTAATTGTGGACTTCAGTTATCGTTTACTACTTAAAGCTACAGTGCCTGTAATTGTGGACTTCAGTTATCGTTTACTACTTAAGGCTACAGTGCCTGTAATTGTGGACTTCAGTTATCGTTTACTACTTAAAGCTACAGTGCCTGTAATTGTGGACTTCAGTTATCGTTTACTACTTAAGGCTACAGTGCCTGTAATTGTGGACTTCAGTTATCGTTTACTACTTAAGGCTACAGTGCCTGTAATTGTGGACTTCAGTTATCGTTTACTAATTAAAGCTACAGTACCTGTAAATTGGACTTAACGTCACAATATCTTCTACTTTTTATAATAAATATTCAAACTATAAGAAATCTGCAGTTGTGTTCCTTCATAACAAATGTTTAAACGTGACACCCTGTCTTTACTAACTTTTTTGGCACAAGCAGGGTGCAAAGCTCCCAAGGCTAAACTACAGGCATCTGCACCCACTGTTATCTTTCTGGGACACTGTATTTTCCATTTATTGAGCCACACACGGTTTTTATGCATAGCCCCATGCAAGGGGTCTGCAACACACACAAACAGGGGTTGTATCCCAGGATCCCCTCTACCTGGGAGCCCAAGCGCTTTGTCTCCCAAATATGGAAAGCCCACCAGCCAAGGCGCGGAAAAGACACCATCCATTTGTCTCCCAGGCACAGAAAAGGCAGCCAAACTAGCCAGTGCCGCAAAAGTGTCCCCACCAACCTCAGACGACCTCACAATGGCACATTCTCTGATCAATCTCTGTTTGCTAGGTTCCTGTGCTGAAACCTGCAAGGGAAGCGTCTCCTTTCGGGGTATGAATGCTCCCCCTAGTTGGTTTTTGTCTATAGGAAATGGCTGCCACCCAGGAGAGCACTCATTAATTACTTCCCTTGTGGTTTCACTCTTATGTTGCCAGTGCGAACGTTGCGGTTTCACAACTATGTCGCAAGTGCGAACATTCTAATTAATTGGTGGGAAAGTTCTAATGGGGCACTGGGGTGGTCCACATTCGGGAGACGAATGGGTTCCGTTCGTAGGAACACTCCCGACTGGGCAACCAGGGTGTAGGACACGAAATACACAGGGAAACACATAAAACCAGGGGAAAACACACGAATAGGCAGTGGTTCTGCCACACACATCTATCTATCTATCTATCTATATCTATATATATACACTGCGTGCAGAATTATTAGGCAAATTAGTATTTTGACCACATCATCCTCTTTATGCATGTTGTCTTACTCCAAGCTGTATAGGCTTGAAAGCCTACTACCAATTAAGCATATTAGGTGATGTGCATCTCTGTAATGAGAAGGGGTGTGGTCTAATGACATCAACACCCTATATCAGGTGTGCATAATTATTAGGCAACCTCCTTTCCTTTGGCAAAATGGGTCAAAAGAAGGACTTGACAGGCTCAGAAAAGTTAAAAATAGTGAGATATCTTGCAGAAGGATGCAGCACTCTTAAAATTGCAAAGCTTCTGAAGCGTGATCATCGAACAATCAAGCGTTTCATTCAAAATAGTCAACAGGGTCGCAAGAAGCGTGTGGAAAAACCAAGGCGCAAAATAACTGCCCATGAACTGAGAAAAGTCAAGCGTGCAGCTGCCAAGATGCCACTTGCCATCAGTTTGGCCATATTTCAGAGCTGCAACATCACTGGAGTGCCCGAAAGCACAAGGTGTGCAATACTCAGAGACATGGCCAAGGTAAGAAAGGCTGAAAGACGACCACCACTGAACAAGACACACAAGCGGAAACGTCAAGACTGGGCCAAGAAATATCTCAATTGCAAAAAATACAATCTACAAATAAACATAAAAGAACATAGTGTAGTTGGTTTAAAACACCATATAGTGCGCTAATAGGATTGCACTCACAGAATGGAAGCGCAGTGTAGGCGTATAATGATCTTTTAAGGGCTTGACGGAGTCTCTGTTATCTTCTTTAAGACAGAAATTCGGGTGTAATACAGCGTATCAGTCAAACAGGGATTATGGTGTCGACATCCTTCCTCCCATGGCTGATGAAAAATCGCCGAATTAAGAACACATTTAATAAAAACTAAAAATAAAATAAAAGTTCAAATATAAATAAAGTCCAAAGGTGCTGTTGTGGTCCCTCCGCCCTACGCGTTTCGTCCAAATTTGGACTTCCTCAGGGGCATAAACGAAGGTCTGCAAACAGAAAAGGTCTCCGTCCGTCTTTTAAATCCTGGGTTTCAAAATCCCGCCATCTGTGCGGCCAATCCCATCGTGCCGTCATTTGCGTTCCACTTTCGCTATTCAAGCCTCTCTTTCATGTCCATACAAAGTGTGTGTACTTCCGGTATTGTGTGGAACGCAAATATGCGTTCCACGCTCGTAAATTGAGCAAATAGTCCCAGAAGGTAAAAAACGGGCATGAAAGGAAGAGGGAGAAGTGTATATCAGATTCTTAGACAGAAGTAACAAATTAATTGTAGTTAAAACAATTCAGTATCATTATTTGAAATGTAAAAATACATAAATAGAAAATATAAAAGTACTTAATGTCAAAGTCCACTATTAATAATATACATAAAGGGTGATTATACAACTATATGAAAAATATGAAAAATAAAAACGTGAATATTAAGATTTATATCTTAAAAAAGAGACTATTGGATGACATAATGGGATTTATATAGAAATTAGTAGAAAAATATATATTTCAAATTCTATAAAAAGATAATTATAAAAAAAGATAATTATAAAAAAAAAATTATTACAAAATTAATTTGTAAAAAATTAATTTATAAAATTAATTTATAAAAATAGTTTATAAAAATAATTTATAAAAAGCATACCATGTCAAAATCAACATTAAGTCCTCTTGGACTAAAAGTCTTCAAATTAAAAATCCAAAAACCTTCTCTTTGTCTTAATTTTTTGATTAGATCTCCTCCTCTGTCATCCAAGGTCACTTTTTCCAATCCCGTGCATAAAAAGGTTTCCAATTTAAAATCAGGACAATTGTTGCAGTGTACAGGTACCGAGTGAGTGGTTAATTTTTTCTTTATGTTATTACAGTGTTCCATAAACCTAACTTTCAAGGCCCTGCTAGTCCTCCCTACGTACTGGATGCCACAGCCACAAGTTAAAAGATATACTACATTAGTGGTGTTACAATCGATGTGACCATTTATCTTAAAAGTTTCTCCTGTTGACCAACTGTTAAAAGATTGTGTTTTTTTTGGTAAAAATTTGCACCCTTTACATCTCCCACATTTAAAAAAACCCTTTGATGCCGTTGATCCGATTTCTGTTCCTTTCAATCTAAAGGTACTGGGAGCTAGAGTGTTTTTAAGGTTTTTACTTCTCTTAAAAATTATTTTTGGTGCAGCTGGAATTTGTTTTTTTAGGAGGTCATCTTCTAAGAGGAGAGGCCAGTGTCTTTGTAAAATCTTTTTAATTTTAAAAGCTTGGGCATTATACTGGGTGACAAAAGACAAAGTAAAATCGTTATTGGAATTCCCATTTTTGACTTTGTTTATTAAAAGATCACTTCTAGCATTATTTTTACACTTATGTATTTCTTGGTCTAGGAATTCGGGACAATAGCCTTTTTCAATAAATTTGTTTTTTAAAAGTTTAGATTGATCCAAGAAACACTTTTCTTCTGTGCAATTCCTTTTTATTCTGGTAAACTGGCTTCTTGGAACTCCTTTCAGCCAGTTAGGATGATGTGCACTTTTAATATTTATAAAAGAATTAGAGTCCGTAGGTTTAAAAAATGTTTTTGTTTTAATAGTTAAATTTTCTATGTATAGAGTAAGATCTAAAAAGTTGATAATGCATGGATCTGTTTGGGGAGTAAAAGTCAAAGACTGATTGTTTGTATTAATATATTTAAAAAATTCCTGAAATAAATTAAAAGAACCATCCCAAATAATTAAAATGTCATCAATATATCTCCGCCATAGTACCAAATTCGCGCCAAAGGGATTATTATTCCAGATCTTGGAAGTTTCCCAATTGTCCATGAAGATATTAGCGTAACTTGGCGCGAATTTGGTACCCATGGCGGTGCCTTTCGTTTGTAAATAGAAATTCCCGTTAAAACCAAAAAAGTTATGAGTTAAAATAAATTTAATACCATCTAAAAGGAAGCTTCTTAAAAGGGGGGATAAATCAGTGTCTAAGTCTAGTACTCGTTTTACGGCCTCCAATCCCATATTATGGTCAATAATTGTATAAAGTGAAGTGACATCGAGAGTGGCCCACATGTAGTTTTCTCTCCATTCTACACACTCTAAAACCTGAATCAAATTTTTCGTGTCCTTCAGGTATGATCTAGCGCCTTGGGCGTATTTTTGGAGAGAGAAGTCTACATACTCTGATAATCTGGATGTCAGAGAGTCGATGCCACTAATAATGGGGCGGCCTGGTGGATGTGTCGTGGACTTATGCACTTTAGGGAGGAAATAAAAAGTTGGAATTCTGGGAAAGTCTAAATGTAAAAAGAGAAATAATTTATCGTCTATAACATTTTGGGTTTTATAATCTAAAAGTAGTTCTTTAAATTTTTGATTAAAGTCTTTATTGGGGTTGTTTTTCAATTTAATGTATGTTTCTTTATCTCCCAATAGACGATGAGATTCAGTTAAATAGTATTGAGTGGACATAACCACCGTACCTCCCCCTTTATCTGCATTCTTGATTATTATATCTTCTCTTTTTTTAAGATTTTTTAAAATATCATTTTCTTTTTTGGTCAAATTAAAAGTCTTTATCTTTGGATTCAATTTTTCTATGTCTTTTATCACCATTTTAGAAAAAGCCTCTATCTGGCTTCCTTTATCGTTGGGATAAAAAGTGGACTTAGGTTTAAAAATGGCATGTTCAGATCCTGAACAAGTGGTATTTAATTGTGGTCTGTCATTTGCTCTCTTGGCAAAAAATCTTTTTAAAGAAAGTTTTCGTATAAATTTATTTACATCTATGAAGAGATTAAAAGGGTTCGCTGGAATATTTGGGGCAAATTTAAGTCCTTTTTCAAGTATTAGAATTTCATCAGGGTTAATATTAATGTCACCTATAATAAAAATGCCCTTATTTAGTGCAAATTCTTTTACTCTTCCTCTGTTTCTTCTCCACTTAGCCTCCTCCTCTTCCCTGGGATATTCCAATTCCCTAATGGGGCAAAACGATTGGTGAGGTCTATTTTCGGCATTTTGGGGGAGAAGAACTGAGTTATTTCTCTCTTTTTTCTGTGATTTGGGCCCTGTTCTAAAAAATCATGGGATTGATTTTGATTATTCTTATATTTTACCGCCTGGTCTTTTGGTCTGTATGGTTCTTTCCTGGTCTCTTGAGAATAGTCAGAAGGTCTCCCTTGATTACTATTCCTAAATGGTGGTTGTTTAGTTCTTTGTATTGAAACCCCTTTCGTGGGTTTTCTAACAGGTGAGAGATTAATGGACGATCTTCTAAAGTTACCAGGATTCGAACTTCTCGTGGGTCTAAATGAGATTTTGTTTTTATTTATAGCTTTTGTGATAGAGTGAAAATTATTTTCTCTATCTTTTTTATCTCTTTGGTATTTTTTATTTTTTGTATCAGCTATTCTTTCATCAACTTTGTTTACTCTCTCTAAGACCAAGTTTTCTTTATTTTTAAAATCTTCGCTATTTTTATCGACACAAAAATCATTATCTAATTGTTCTATTTCATTAGTTAATTCTTTTATATTATCTTTTTCGAATTCAATTATGATTTCCATTAGAATTGTGGAACATTTTTCTAATGCTAAGTCCCATTTATTGGCATATTTAGAAAGTTCTAAACCATTGGCTGGCATTTTTTTGAGGCGTAAGCCTCTGGGAATTAAATTTTCTTTGATGTAAGTTTCAAGAAAAGAGATTTCCCACCATTTTTTCGTTTCTTTAATTGCCAGTTTTTCTAATTTCTGGAAATAGATCTCATCGTTATTTATTTGTGGTTCTAATTCTCTATTGGTGGAAAATAGAGAGTTAAATCTTGCTTCTCTTGTTTGGTGCAAGTTAGATAAGATACCTCTTTTTTGTGTCATATTATAAGCTGTGTTATATATATGAAGGAACAATATATGACAAAGGAAAAAAGGAATATATATATAACACACGTGCTCTCCAGTGGTAAAAAATATAAAATTAAATTACCAGAATGTAGAAATGTAAGAAGAACCTTCTATTCTTCTTTATACAAATGCAAAAAATACAATCTACAAATAAACATAAAAGAACATAGTGTAGTTGGTTTAAAACACCATATAGTGCGCTAATAGGATTGCACTCACAGAATGGAAGCGCAGTGTAGGCGTATAATGATCTTTTAAGGGCTTGACGGAGTCTCTGTTATCTTCTTTAAGACAGAAATTCGGGTGTAATACAGCGTATCAGTCAAACAGGGATTATGGTGTCGACATCCTTCCTCCCATGGCTGATGAAAAATCGCCGAATTAAGAACACATTTAATAAAAACTAAAAATAAAATAAAAGTTCAAATATAAATAAAGTCCAAAGGTGCTGTTGTGGTCCCTCCGCCCTACGCGTTTCGTCCAAATTTGGACTTCCTCAGGGGCATAAACGAAGGTCTGCAAACAGAAAAGGTCTCCGTCCGTCTTTTAAATCCTGGGTTTCAAAATCCCGCCATCTGTGCGGCCAATCCCATCGTGCCGTCATTTGCGTTCCACTTTCGCTATTCAAGCCTCTCTTTCATGTCCATACAAAGTGTGTGTACTTCCGGTATTGTGTGGAACGCAAATATGCGTTCCACGCTCGTAAATTGAGCAAATAGTCCCAGAAGGTAAAAAACGGGCATGAAAGGAAGAGGGAGAAGTGTATATCAGATTCTTAGACAGAAGTAACAAATTAATTGTAGTTAAAACAATTCAGTATCATTATTTGAAATGTAAAAATACATAAATAGAAAATATAAAAGTACTTAATGTCAAAGTCCACTATTAATAATATACATAAAGGGTGATTATACAACTATATGAAAAATATGAAAAATAAAAACGTGAATATTAAGATTTATATCTTAAAAAAGAGACTATTGGATGACATAATGGGATTTATATAGAAATTAGTAGAAAAATATATATTTCAAATTCTATAAAAAGATAATTATAAAAAAAGATAATTATAAAAAAAAATTATTACAAAATTAATTTGTAAAAAATTAATTTATAAAATTAATTTATAAAAATAGTTTATAAAAATAATTTATAAAAAGCATACCATGTCAAAATCAACATTAAGTCCTCTTGGACTAAAAGTCTTCAAATTAAAAATCCAAAAACCTTCTCTTTGTCTTAATTTTTTGATTAGATCTCCTCCTCTGTCATCCAAGGTCACTTTTTCCAATCCCGTGCATAAAAAGGTTTCCAATTTAAAATCAGGACAATTGTTGCAGTGTACAGGTACCGAGTGAGTGGTTAATTTTTTCTTTATGTTATTACAGTGTTCCATAAACCTAACTTTCAAGGCCCTGCTAGTCCTCCCTACGTACTGGATGCCACAGCCACAAGTTAAAAGATATACTACATTAGTGGTGTTACAATCGATGTGACCATTTATCTTAAAAGTTTCTCCTGTTGACCAACTGTTAAAAGATTGTGTTTTTTTTGGTAAAAATTTGCACCCTTTACATCTCCCACATTTAAAAAAACCCTTTGATGCCGTTGATCCGATTTCTGTTCCTTTCAATCTAAAGGTACTGGGAGCTAGAGTGTTTTTAAGGTTTTTACTTCTCTTATAAATCCCATTATGTCATCCAATAGTCTCTTTTTTAAGATATAAATCTTAATATTCACGTTTTTATTTTTCATATTTTTCATATAGTTGTATAATCACCCTTTATGTATATTATTAATAGTGGACTTTGACATTAAGTACTTTTATATTTTCTATTTATGTATTTTTACATTTCAAATAATGATACTGAATTGTTTTAACTACAATTAATTTGTTACTTCTGTCTAAGAATCTGATATACACTTCTCCCTCTTCCTTTCATGCCCGTTTTTTACCTTCTGGGACTATTTGCTCAATTTACGAGCGTGGAACGCATATTTGCGTTCCACACAATACCGGAAGTACACACACTTTGTATGGACATGAAAGAGAGGCTTGAATAGCGAAAGTGGAACGCAAATGACGGCACGATGGGATTGGCCGCACAGATGGCGGGATTTTGAAACCCAGGATTTAAAAGACGGACGGAGACCTTTTCTGTTTGCAGACCTTCGTTTATGCCCCTGAGGAAGTCCAAATTTGGACGAAACGCGTAGGGCGGAGGGACCACAACAGCACCTTTGGACTTTATTTATATTTGAACTTTTATTTTATTTTTAGTTTTTATTAAATGTGTTCTTAATTCGGCGATTTTTCATCAGCCATGGGAGGAAGGATGTCGACACCATAATCCCTGTTTGACTGATACGCTGTATTACACCCGAATTTCTGTCTTAAAGAAGATAACAGAGACTCCGTCAAGCCCTTAAAAGATCATTATACGCCTACACTGCGCTTCCATTCTGTGAGTGCAATCCTATTAGCGCACTATATGGTGTTTTAAACCAACTACACTATGTTCTTTTATGTTTATTTGTAGATTGTATTTTTTGCATTTGTATAAAGAAGAATAGAAGGTTCTTCTTACATTTCTACATTCTGGTAATTTAATTTTATATTTTTTACCACTGGAGAGCACGTGTGTTATATATATATTCCTTTTTTCCTTTGTCATATATTGTTCCTTCATATATATAACACAGCTTATAATATGACACAAAAAAGAGGTATCTTATCTAACTTGCACCAAACAAGAGAAGCAAGATTTAACTCTCTATTTTCCACCAATAGAGAATTAGAACCACAAATAAATAACGATGAGATCTATTTCCAGAAATTAGAAAAACTGGCAATTAAAGAAACGAAAAAATGGTGGGAAATCTCTTTTCTTGAAACTTACATCAAAGAAAATTTAATTCCCAGAGGCTTACGCCTCAAAAAAATGCCAGCCAATGGTTTAGAACTTTCTAAATATGCCAATAAATGGGACTTAGCATTAGAAAAATGTTCCACAATTCTAATGGAAATCATAATTGAATTCGAAAAAGATAATATAAAAGAATTAACTAATGAAATAGAACAATTAGATAATGATTTTTGTGTCGATAAAAATAGCGAAGATTTTAAAAATAAAGAAAACTTGGTCTTAGAGAGAGTAAACAAAGTTGATGAAAGAATAGCTGATACAAAAAATAAAAAATACCAAAGAGATAAAAAAGATAGAGAAAATAATTTTCACTCTATCACAAAAGCTATAAATAAAAACAAAATCTCATTTAGACCCACGAGAAGTTCGAATCCTGGTAACTTTAGAAGATCGTCCATTAATCTCTCACCTGTTAGAAAACCCACGAAAGGGGTTTCAATACAAAGAACTAAACAACCACCATTTAGGAATAGTAATCAAGGGAGACCTTCTGACTATTCTCAAGAGACCAGGAAAGAACCATACAGACCAAAAGACCAGGCGGTAAAATATAAGAATAATCAAAATCAATCCCATGATTTTTTAGAACAGGGCCCAAATCACAGAAAAAAGAGAGAAATAACTCAGTTCTTCTCCCCCAAAATGCCGAAAATAGACCTCACCAATCGTTTTGCCCCATTAGGGAATTGGAATATCCCAGGGAAGAGGAGGAGGCTAAGTGGAGAAGAAACAGAGGAAGAGTAAAAGAATTTGCACTAAATAAGGGCATTTTTATTATAGGTGACATTAATATTAACCCTGATGAAATTCTAATACTTGAAAAAGGACTTAAATTTGCCCCAAATATTCCAGCGAACCCTTTTAATCTCTTCATAGATGTAAATAAATTTATACGAAAACTTTCTTTAAAAAGATTTTTTGCCAAGAGAGCAAATGACAGACCACAATTAAATACCACTTGTTCAGGATCTGAACATGCCATTTTTAAACCTAAGTCCACTTTTTATCCCAACGATAAAGGAAGCCAGATAGAGGCTTTTTCTAAAATGGTGATAAAAGACATAGAAAAATTGAATCCAAAGATAAAGACTTTTAATTTGACCAAAAAAGAAAATGATATTTTAAAAAATCTTAAAAAAAGAGAAGATATAATAATCAAGAATGCAGATAAAGGGGGAGGTACGGTGGTTATGTCCACTCAATACTATTTAACTGAATCTCATCGTCTATTGGGAGATAAAGAAACATACATTAAATTGAAAAACAACCCCAATAAAGACTTTAATCAAAAATTTAAAGAACTACTTTTAGATTATAAAACCCAAAATGTTATAGACGATAAATTATTTCTCTTTTTACATTTAGACTTTCCCAGAATTCCAACTTTTTATTTCCTCCCTAAAGTGCATAAGTCCACGACACATCCACCAGGCCGCCCCATTATTAGTGGCATCGACTCTCTGACATCCAGATTATCAGAGTATGTAGACTTCTCTCTCCAAAAATACGCCCAAGGCGCTAGATCATACCTGAAGGACACGAAAAATTTGATTCAGGTTTTAGAGTGTGTAGAATGGAGAGAAAACTACATGTGGGCCACTCTCGATGTCACTTCACTTTATACAATTATTGACCATAATATGGGATTGGAGGCCGTAAAACGAGTACTAGACTTAGACACTGATTTATCCCCCCTTTTAAGAAGCTTCCTTTTAGATGGTATTAAATTTATTTTAACTCATAACTTTTTTGGTTTTAACGGGAATTTCTATTTACAAACGAAAGGCACCGCCATGGGTACCAAATTCGCGCCAAGTTACGCTAATATCTTCATGGACAATTGGGAAACTTCCAAGATCTGGAATAATAATCCCTTTGGCGCGAATTTGGTACTATGGCGGAGATATATTGATGACATTTTAATTATTTGGGATGGTTCTTTTAATTTATTTCAGGAATTTTTTAAATATATTAATACAAACAATCAGTCTTTGACTTTTACTCCCCAAACAGATCCATGCATTATCAACTTTTTAGATCTTACTCTATACATAGAAAATTTAACTATTAAAACAAAAACATTTTTTAAACCTACGGACTCTAATTCTTTTATAAATATTAAAAGTGCACATCATCCTAACTGGCTGAAAGGAGTTCCAAGAAGCCAGTTTACCAGAATAAAAAGGAATTGCACAGAAGAAAAGTGTTTCTTGGATCAATCTAAACTTTTAAAAAACAAATTTATTGAAAAAGGCTATTGTCCCGAATTCCTAGACCAAGAAATACATAAGTGTAAAAATAATGCTAGAAGTGATCTTTTAATAAACAAAGTCAAAAATGGGAATTCCAATAACGATTTTACTTTGTCTTTTGTCACCCAGTATAATGCCCAAGCTTTTAAAATTAAAAAGATTTTACAAAGACACTGGCCTCTCCTCTTAGAAGATGACCTCCTAAAAAAACAAATTCCAGCTGCACCAAAAATAATTTTTAAGAGAAGTAAAAACCTTAAAAACACTCTAGCTCCCAGTACCTTTAGATTGAAAGGAACAGAAATCGGATCAACGGCATCAAAGGGTTTTTTTAAATGTGGGAGATGTAAAGGGTGCAAATTTTTACCAAAAAAAACACAATCTTTTAACAGTTGGTCAACAGGAGAAACTTTTAAGATAAATGGTCACATCGATTGTAACACCACTAATGTAGTATATCTTTTAACTTGTGGCTGTGGCATCCAGTACGTAGGGAGGACTAGCAGGGCCTTGAAAGTTAGGTTTATGGAACACTGTAATAACATAAAGAAAAAATTAACCACTCACTCGGTACCTGTACACTGCAACAATTGTCCTGATTTTAAATTGGAAACCTTTTTATGCACGGGATTGGAAAAAGTGACCTTGGATGACAGAGGAGGAGATCTAATCAAAAAATTAAGACAAAGAGAAGGTTTTTGGATTTTTAATTTGAAGACTTTTAGTCCAAGAGGACTTAATGTTGATTTTGACATGGTATGCTTTTTATAAATTATTTTTATAAACTATTTTTATAAATTAATTTTATAAATTAATTTTTTACAAATTAATTTTGTAATAATTTTTTTTTTTTATAATTATCTTTTTTTATAATTATCTTTTTATAGAATTTGAAATATATATTTTTCTACTAATTTCTATATAAATCCCATTATGTCATCCAATAGTCTCTTTTTTAAGATATAAATCTTAATATTCACGTTTTTATTTTTCATATTTTTCATATAGTTGTATAATCACCCTTTATGTATATTATTAATAGTGGACTTTGACATTAAGTACTTTTATATTTTCTATTTATGTATTTTTACATTTCAAATAATGATACTGAATTGTTTTAACTACAATTAATTTGTTACTTCTGTCTAAGAATCTGATATACACTTCTCCCTCTTCCTTTCATGCCCGTTTTTTACCTTCTGGGACTATTTGCTCAATTTACGAGCGTGGAACGCATATTTGCGTTCCACACAATACCGGAAGTACACACACTTTGTATGGACATGAAAGAGAGGCTTGAATAGCGAAAGTGGAACGCAAATGACGGCACGATGGGATTGGCCGCACAGATGGCGGGATTTTGAAACCCAGGATTTAAAAGACGGACGGAGACCTTTTCTGTTTGCAGACCTTCGTTTATGCCCCTGAGGAAGTCCAAATTTGGACGAAACGCGTAGGGCGGAGGGACCACAACAGCACCTTTGGACTTTATTTATATTTGAACTTTTATTTTATTTTTAGTTTTTATTAAATGTGTTCTTAATTCGGCGATTTTTCATCAGCCATGGGAGGAAGGATGTCGACACCATAATCCCTGTTTGACTGATACGCTGTATTACACCCGAATTTCTGTCTTAAAGAAGATAACAGAGACTCCGTCAAGCCCTTAAAAGATCATTATACGCCTACACTGCGCTTCCATTCTGTGAGTGCAATCCTATTAGCGCACTATATGGTGTTTTAAACCAACTACACTATGTTCTTTTATGTTTATTTGTAGATTGTATTTTTTGCATTTGTATAAAGAAGAATAGAAGGTTCTTCTTACATTTCTACATTCTGGTAATTTAATTTTATATTTTTTACCACTGGAGAGCACGTGTGTTATATATATATTCCTTTTTTCCAAGAAATATCTCAAGACTGATTTTTCTAAGGTTTTATGGACTGATGAAATGAGAGTGAGTCTTGATGGGCCAGATGGATGGATTGGTAAAGGGCAGAGAGCTCCAGTCCGACTCAGACGCCAGGAAGGTGGAGGTGGAGTACTGGTTTGGGCTGGTATCATCAAAGATGAGCTTGTGGGGCCTTTTCGGGTTGAGGATGGAGTCAAGCTCAACTCCCAGTTTCTGGAAGACACCTTCTTCAAGCAGTAGTACAGGAAGAAGTCTGCATCCTTCAAGAAAAACATGATTTTCATGCAGGACAATGCTCCATCACATGCGTCCAAGTACTCCACAGCGTGGCTGGCAAGAAAGGGTATAAAAGAAGTAAATCTAATGACATGGCCTCCTTGTTCACCTGATCTGAACCCCATTGAGAACCTGTGGTTCATCATCAAATGTGAGATTTACAAGGAGAGAAAACAGTACACCTCTCTGAACAGTGTCTGGGAGGCTGTGGTTGCTGCTGCACGCAATGTTGATGGTGAACAGATCAAAACACTGACAGAATCCATGGATGGCAGGCTTTTGAGTGTCCTTGCAAAGAAAGGTGGCTATATTGGTCACTGATTTGTTTTTGTTATGTTTTTGAATGTCAGAAATGTATATTTGTGAATGTTGAGATGTTATATTGGTTTCACTGGTAAAAATAAATAATTGAAATGGGTATATATTTGTTTTTGTTAAGTTGCCTAATAATTATGCACAGTAATAGTCACCTGCACACACAGATATCCCCCTAAAATAGCTATAACTAAAAACAAACTAAAAACTACTTCCAAAAATATTCAGCTTTGATATTAATTAGTTTTTTGGGTTCATTGTGAACATGGTTGTTGTTCAATAATAAAATTAATCCTCAAAAATACAACTTGCCTAATAATTCTGCACTCCCTGTATATATATATATATATATATTGTGACAGTATGCCTGGCACCCCGACCGGGTATCTCTGCCTATCGCTGCTTCCTAGTACTTGCGAGTACCATAATCACTGCACTGGAACACCATAACCACCGTAAACACCACGAACCGCCGCAGCTTGGTTTGGGTCTCACCGCCCTCCACCCACCCTGGACCCAAGACCAGGATCCAGCTTCCAGTTGGTAGACTTCTCCTAGTCCAGAGAGCGTAGCAGTAACAGCTCTTCAAATAGCTAGTGATTATACTCAAGGGGAGTATTGTGATTATAGCAATCCCCAGAGTGTATGTAGTTCTCCAATCCCCCCCAAACATGAGCCAAGACTTCATGATGGGGTAAAGCATTCTATTTAATGGCAGCCACCACTGGCCTTATATGCAAGTCCCATGCAAGGGGCACTCCCACCTGGACCTTGTGGGGAACTGCAGCACCAAATCACAGACCAATAACAATAATGGTTAAATGCATGACACTCCTATATACAAACACATAATCACTCCCCTCTGCCTTGGAGATAATTGAATCAGGAACTCTACTAATCTAATCCAATTATCCCCAAGCAAAGAAAAAACAAACTTTTAAAAACACCCCAAAAGTACCTTAAAAATACATAAAACCCCAAAAATGTTACATCTGGGTGACCAACATATCCAAAAATCACCCAGATCAGTTCAGGGGTTCAGGAATTTCCTGGAAGTCTTATTTTTGACCCACCGTGCACATGGTCCCATGCCCAAAACAGTTACAGAGAATTAGGGCTAACGGTCGGTCTCTCTGTCTGGAGTACAAAAGTACATACTTCACATGAACAGAGCCTTTTAAAGTGCATTAGGCAAGGTATATTGCAGGGCCCATAGTCCTGAGGCAAGAGACTGGCCAGCAGGCCCCTCCAAAAGCCAGTGACGAGGTTACTTTCGTCACATATATATTATGAAATAGAAATAAGAAGTACCGTAAATAGGAAAAAAAAAAATATCAAACTAGGGATCGACCGATTATCGGTCTGCCCGATATTATTGGCCGATATTCGGTATTTTCATTTTTTACACACAAATGTCACTTTCACTGATGATATCCTTGTCGTGATATGTTTTACTGTTTTGAAACACTCATATTTATGTTCAGCGAATTCTCCCGATTATAACCATACCCCGCATGTTCTGGTTTTATAGTGTTTTTGAAAGTTACAGGGTCAAATATAAGGCTTGCTCTTTTAATTCTTTTCATTGAAATTTGCCTTTTAGACCGTATGGTAGCCCAGGAATGAAAATTACCCCCATAATGGCATAACATTTACAAATGTAGACAACCCAAGGTATTGCAAATGGGGTATGCCCAGTCTTTTTTAGTAGCCACTTAGTTACTGTCAGGGTTTCTTTGCTGTTTTAAACAGCAACCCTTCCTTTTTCTGTGTCTGAGTTTTCAGTTGGTTTTAACGATCAGCTCCTTCAGTAATGTTGCCATGGTTACTCACCTGATAGTAGTAACCAGCCCTGCTGCTAATCAGTGCAGCCTATTTAAGCAGCAAATTCCAGTACCTCCTGAAAGGTAAATCTGCTACTCTGGTGACTCGGTCCCTCTGGTCACTATTCTCCAACCCTCGATTGTCAGCTGAATATTCAGGGAAGACTTATGGAAGCATAATAACCAGACACACACTCTTTGCTTTCCAAAATCTTCTAATCATGTATTCAAGATGTTCCATATTTATTATATTGGTTGCAAAAGGTTATAAAAAGGTTACACGAGATACATAAAAGAGGAAGTAGTTTCTGCTGTTACGTTCAATATTCAATAATCTATTCTTACAAAATATCACATGTACATTGTGGCTAAGCGTATCCTGTTACATAAAAACTGTTATAGCTTGTGACTTCCTTTCAGTTATGCTTTGTAAGCGGTTCTGCAAAAAGAGCTTGCTAATACATTTACAAAATAATTCAATTTATACAATACTGACAGATTAATGTTTAATATTCCTTCATTTCCCCTCTTTGAGCAATATATTGCTCATACCCTATTTAAGGAGTCCTGGTCAGACAACTAGCCACCTGCCATGGTATATTCAGGATTGCTGGCCAATCCTGCAGGTTTTTCATTATGTCTTCGGACACTATTCCCATAGCATAGGATTAGGCATCTGACCAGTACCATAAACTTATAGATATGGGGGCGTGGTTTGCAGCCAGCCGAGCTGGACGTGTTCGGCTAGAGCTCCGCTGTAACCACGGTGCCAATCGCTTACATTTGCACGGACAAACCATAAAAAATATATATTCCGGTGGGGGAGCTAGGATGGACAAGAGGGCCCCGAGGAAGCAGACCAAAAAGGTGACCGATTCGGCTACTACAGTCTCCGAGCTGTTTGCGGCCTCTCGTGCTATGCGCCTGAGCTCACAAGATGGCGGCCGGGACGGCCAAGGTACGCCACGATCACCTTCGAGCCTGGGCGGTAACGCGGCAATGGGGGGAACGGAACCCGAGGCCAGCCAAATACTTGCTAAATTGGCTGAAGTACGAACTTACCTGGCTGCCGAAATGGTCCGTAACACCGCCGAGGTCAAAGCGGAGATTCAGGCCTTGGGTGCTCGGACGACGACGCTGGAACACAGGATGGAATCCACTGTGATCGCCCACAATGAAGCAGCTGCTCAAATTAATAGCCTGAAAACTCAGCTTCATGCGGCTACGTCGGCGATTGAGGATTTAGGTAACCGGTCACGGCGTAATAACGTTCGCCTCCGCGGCCTACCTGAACGAAAAGGAGAGGGCTCCCTCGCCGAGACGGTTTTAACTATATTCCGCCCGCTTCTCCCTGATATACCGGACCACCTATGGCATATCGAAAGGGCACACCGAGCTCTCCGGGCTAGAAAAGCCGATGACAGACGGCCTCGGGATGTGATTGTCAAATTTCTATCATTCCAAACTAAAGAGGCTGTAATGAGGTGTGGAAGGGGTCGCCCGATAATGCATAACGGGGTGGAAATAGCCCTATTTCAAGATCTTACCCCTACAACCCTGCAGCGTCGGCGGGAATGGCGCCCACTTACCGAACTATTGCAGAAACACTCCATTCGGTACGCCTGGGCCACCCCTTCCGTCTATTGGAATTCAAAGACGGCCGCACCAAAGTCCTTGCCCCTGATGGCGACCCGACTACCTTCCTAACTGGCTTGGGGATCGATGTTCCTCTTGGCTTTCCAGTTCCGGTGGCGGCGACGGAGGTCCTTGCACCTCTTCCACGCGACTGGCTTTCGGCGGACGAGTGAGGAGGTCGGCTCCATGGCGGCGGCGGCGGGAAGCCTGCTGTATACGTCCCCGGGTGGTGAGCTGGTCCGGGAGGGTTCTTACTGTTTGGGAGGGTGATGTTGGTCCCCCCCCCCTTTATAATGTTTTAATAACCCCCCCTTTTTTCTGTCCCTCCAGAGGGGCCCCCACGGGACGACCATAATCCCCTCCGCAGGTGGGTTCCTTTTCTGGGGTGGGCTAGGGCTGTGAGGCTTCCCATCATCTCCCCATCCCACAAACGACATTACTTTTACCCCGACCCTCTCGCATTCTTGGCGTGCAGATATGGTCTGCAAACGGTTGATTTTCCTGAAATTGAGGTGGCCCATTTTTCACTCCCCTTGCGGACTCAGCGAGACTTATAGCGGCAAACTGTTCCCTTTTTTTACTTTTTTCTGGTGCCTACATGTTACTTTATTCCAACCCGGGCGGGGGGGCGGCGGGCGGCGGGAGACGTACCCAGTAACTTGCTAGGGGCCCTTGTTGCCCCCTGCCCTGTATTAGGTTGTGGCTATTCCCCGTTACGGGTAATGCTATTGGGAATGCTAGCTTTCAGGATGGGGGATGTGCTGTAACGGTTCACTTATTATCTTGGTCGAATCTATGCTCAACGGGACTCATGGGATGCGACTTATGTGTATCATTGATTTTATGTTATGCTTTGCCTTATTTTTGTTTCTCTCCATCCCCCCCCCCCCCTCAACTAGATGGGCAGGGTGGGTAAGGCATTTATTACACGCCCTCTTAAGCCGGTCCACTGACTGTACGCTGGGGGTCACTAATGAGAAATGATGTCACTGGGTCTGGAGCTTTCTCCCGGGCCTGGAACGCTTGAATGTACCTATATTCCATATGTTTTATAAAACTCAGTTATTTTTGGTTACACCTGAGCGTCTCCGCACCTCTGTCTGTTTAAAGGGGATTATGTTCCGATGTTTTGTATTCGTCCCACGGGGCGCCCCCAGCTGTGACCTCCGATTACTAACTGGGGGGAGGGGTCAGTTTAACGGAGATGTGCTCATTCCCCGCCGCTCTCTCTCCCCCCCCCCCCTGAGTGAGAGCCTCTAACGCTGGGATTCACTCTGGGGAGGGAGAGCTCCGCTCCCCCCGGATTGTTTAGACAAGTGTTTGTCCACAATATGTTAAACTGGGCACCTTATGGTGCCTACTACAGTTGGTCTATGCTTGGGCTACTCTGGGGCATTTTTTGTGCTCTGGGGTTGCTTCAGTATATACCCCATGTTGTCCTGGCTATGGGTAAGCCCAGGCAAAAGTTCCTACAACTGTTCTTCTTTCTTCTACCTTCTCCTTTCTCTGCTCCTACGCTTTCTTACCTCTCCCCCCCCTCCTCCCCTCTCTTCCTCCCGTATGTTCTCAAGGGGGACGTAGGTACCCGTAGATGCTGCATAGCGCACGGATACAGTGGGCGAGGCCCGGACTACTGCTCTGTATTTCTGATAACCTCATCACAATGTACGCAAGGACCCCTGGTGGGCCCGGTACGTAGAATACGCGTGACCCTTTACCCGTCACGATGCCATTGAAATTAATATCTTTGAATGTCAAGGGCCTTAACGCTCCGAACAAACGTCGCCTTATGTTCAGAGATCTTAAGCGGTCAAACCCGGACATTGCGTTCCTGCAGGAGACACATATTCCAGCGTCAGCGAAATTCGCTCTAAAAGACCATGTGTTCAGAACAGTACACGAGGCCAGGGCTTTGAACAAACGGAATGGTGTTGCGGTACTTGTACACCACAGATGCCCATTTAAAATTGGGAAAATAGTGGCGGACCCAACAGGCCGCTTTGTACTGGTGTCAGGAACTTTATACTCCCATGCGACTCACTTTCTGAATATTTACGCCCCTAATGACCCCTCTGCTGAATTCTGGGACGCTATGACCCAGATGGTGCAAGATTTACCACACAGAATGGTGATTGTGGGAGGTAATCTTAACGCCGCCCCGTGTCCGGCCGTAGACCGGAGCCGGGGCTGCGGCCTCCCGCGGTCGCATTGGAGAGGGAGATAAGATAAAATTTTCCAATCCTTTGTCCTCCGAACGGGCCTCTTGGACATCTGGAGGGCACATCATCCTGCAGACCGCGATTACACTTTTTATTCAGCACCCCACGACACTTATTCTAGGATCGATATGTTTTTAGTGAACTCTCACTCGGCATCAAAAGTTACGGGCGCTACGATCGGCTCTATCACCTGGTCCGACCACGCTGAGGTCACGCTGACCTTGGACAACTTATGCGTGGCGTCCCCATGGTCCTGGAAGTTAAATACTTCTTTGCTACAAGATCTGACGGTGGTGGACGTAGTTCGGAAGGAACTGTCGGAATATTTTGCTAGGGAAACGGAGTCGGGCCTCCGCCCGGCCACGGTGTGGGCCGCCCACAAGGCGGTTATCCGCGGTATTTTGATTCGCGAAGCCACACTGAAGAAAAAACGCAAAACGCAACTAATATCGTCTCTTCTAGAAGCCTTGGGAAAGGCCGAGAAAAAACACAAAGCTACCCCGTCGCCTATTACACTAGCGAGCGTGCAGGACCTGCGGGCATCGGTCCGCGAGGCACTCTTGAATGACACGGCTAGAGCTCTAATATGGTCCAAGAGGACCTATTATGAAAAATCTAACAAGATGGACACATTGCTAGCCAGAACTCTTCGCCCAAGACAAGGCCATTCACATATAATAAGAATTAAAAACAGTTTGGGTGGGAACTGTACAGATCCCACCGACATAGCTCAGGTTTTTACGAATTACTTTTCCAACCTATACAACCATTCGAACGGCGACGAGGCGACGCGTCAACGCGAAATCGAGGATACTAAGCATTTCTTGTCTCAACTGACTCTTCCACGATTGGGAAGGGAAGAGTCCGCTATCCTTGGCTCACGGATCACGGCCGAAGAGATTGACGCGGCAATAACCGCTCTGAAAGGTAACAAGGCTCCGGGCCCGGATGGCTTTGAAGGTAGCTACTATAAAATCTTTCGCGACGAAATCACACCCCACTTAGAAACCTTATTTAATGACCTTATGGAGGGTGGCGTTCCAGACAGGGATATGTCTCTGGCCGATATGGTATTGCTACCTAAGCCTGGCAAGGATGACTCGGTTCCGGAAAACTTTCGCCCGATCTCATTAATTAATCACGACTCAAAACTTCTGGCTACCCGATTGAACCCTTTCCTCTCAAATCTAATCCATCCAGACCAGGTGGGATTTATTCCTAGTAGGCAATTATTCGAAAATACTAGACGTAACATCGATCTCATTTGGAGGCAGGTAGATAAAGGGATCCCGACGCTGCTCTTGTCACTAGATGCGGAGAAGGCCTTTGACAGAGTCAAATGGCCTTACTTATTTGAGGTCCTTCAGCACTTTGGCCTCCCGGCCACTTACCTGACTGCAATTAGGGCAATGTATACTGACGTGCAGGCACGGGTCCGGATAGCAGGATCAAAAATTATACCATTCAGTTTAAGCAACGGAACGAGGCAGGGCTGCCCGTTGTCCCCTTTATTGTTTGCTCTGTCGCTGGAGCCCCTATTGCAAACAATACGTGACACTCAGGAAATTCGAGGAATTCAGATCGGAAGCCAGCGATACGTGGTCTCCGGCTTTGCTGACGACGTTTTGCTGACCTTGACTGAACCAGGGGCCTCGATGGCAGCTTTGATGGCAGTGTTGGACTCTTATAGCAGGCTGGCCGGCTATAAGGTGAACCTCACCAAATCAAGCGCTCTCCCAATCCGTATGCGCGACTTTGACATAGCTCACATAAGGGAGACATATAAGATTCCTATAGCTAGAGATAATATCAAATACCTAGGGGTTCGGCTGACAGCGGACCCGACCCACCTACACCAACAGAATTATACACCCTTAATCCGCACTTTAATTGCGGATATGGACAGATGGCAGGATAAACCGATCTCTTGGATAGGTAGGATCCACACGGTGAAAATGAACGTGCTCCCTCGGATCCTTTTCCTATTTCAGGCTCTGCCGATTAGACTGACTAAGTCTGACCTGGGTACGCTCCAGCAAGCCATAGGGAAGTTTATTTGGCAAAACAAGAAACACAGAATATCTCGAAATATTCTGTACAGGGCAAAATCTAGAGGCGGTCTGGGCTTACCGAACCTATACTATTATTACTTGGCAGCCCAACTTACGCAAATGTGGGTTCCCAAGGCCAACAGGCCAATCTCACGCATCAACTGCCCGGCCATTGCGAACTCTATGAAACTCTGGGATGCTACATCGCTTAAATACGGGTTCTCCACGCAGTCCTCTCCGTTAGCTCCTTACCTACGGAATACAGCCTTCAGCCCGGGACTAACAGCTAGGGATTTTAGGGGCATAGAGAGCACGGGAATCCAACGTCTATGTCAACTATACGAAGGAGGCTCGATAATTCAGTGTGAGGAACTGAAGACTAGGGCGACTTTGCGCCCCTCTGACTTCTTCCGGTATCTACAACTTAGGGACTTTGCTCAAACACCGGCGGTTCGGGCTATAGCATTAACACCGCCTACGTTCTTCGAGAACATGTGCCTTAAGGAGCAATTCCCGAAAGGCCTTATCACTGCCATATACGCTCACTTAAGTACCTCCACCTCGGAGTGGGGGGCACTCACCTATATAGCACAGTGGGAGGCCGATCTTGGCGAGGAGCTTGAGGGAGTGGACTGGCAGGATATCTGGGAAGCCGCTGCGACTTCGTCGGTATGTGTCTCCATGCAGGAACAAGCTTACAAGACCATGTTAAGGTGGTACACCACTCCGGTTAAACTCCATAGGATGCATAAAACGCCCACGGACTTATGCTGGAAAGGTTGTGGCAATAAGGGAACCTACATGCATATGTGGTGGGAATGCCCGATGATTCAGCAATTCTGGAAACAGATAGCAGAGTTACTGAAGACTATATTTGATAGAGAGATCACTCTGGACCCTTGGGTTTTCCTTCTGGCCAGGCCTATGGAAGGCTGGTCCAGAACGGAACAGCTACTAATTCACAAAGTAAATTTGGCCGCTAGATGAGCCCTAGCACAAATGTGGCTACAAAGTATTACTCCCCCACTAAATATTGTCCTACACAAGATTAAAGATGCATTCCTAATGGACAAACTGACGGCCAAGGTCAGAGGCACGCATGCGAAGTTTGAGAAGGTTTGGGCTCCATGGATAGATAGCGGGGTGGGCCGTCCACCCCACCTCTCTCGACATGTCTGCACCGGTCGATACACCCAGAGTTCTTCTCCTGTACGGGACTATAGGGTTCCCGCCTGGAGACTAGCAAGCTATACGAGACCCCATCGATGTCACACACCTTTTAACCGTCAAAATATGGTTCACCCACTGCCCACATGTATTGATGCTTAAATGTTCAAAGGAGCTAACGGGTCCCGGCGTCCCCCTTCCCCTCCCCCCCCCCTCCCCTGGACCCTTTCCCGATCCCTCTTACCATCTCACTCTCTCTCTTTCATTCTTTCTATCGCTATTTTTTTCGCTACTGACTCCACATGGTCCCTATACCCCCTATTATTTGGCGGCACATTCCTCACACTGCCTCCACAGAGCTACTGCTGCCGGAGATTAATATGGTTAAACCGCACCCTTACTGAGGCTGCCTTTTACTTAAGGTGGGAGTGGGGAAGTATACTTGAATACCACAAGGCCCAACAGATGCCGTCATCATGTTATCCTGGCTACCTCACATCAGGTGATAGGACCAACCGAGTCTCTTTCTTCCCTCTTTTCTCATTTTACACTTAATAAAAAATTAAGGTGGAGCACCCTGAACCTGGGTGGCACGTCGGGGCGGTAGCGCAATCTATTACACCTAGCGCAACAGGTTGTGTTTTATTACTACTGTACTCATTTGCAACCTATATGTTTTTTATGCCTGCCTTGAAGTGCTCCTAATGGTTTATGTCGGAAAATGTTGCTGATGCATGTGATATTGTAACCTTATAATAAATAAAGAATAAAAAAAATAAATAAATAAACTTATAGATATGTATCAGCATGTTTACCATGGCTTCGGTTATGTGTATACATTTGGAGATACTCATCATAGCAAGCTGGGGATTTTACAGGAACAGTGTTGCGTGTATGTTTGTAAATGCAGAATACAATAATCTTGAAAATAGCATAAACAAATAGAGCAAGGACCAGAACCATAACAATAATTATTGCAATATTCTTTAGCCAGTCTAGGATGCTGTCAAACTTAAAGGGACACTATAGTCACCTGAACAAATTTAGCTTAATGAAGCAGTTTTGGTGTATAGAACATGCCCCTGCAGCCTCACTGCTCAATCCTCTGCCATTTAGGAGTTAAATCCCTTTGTTTATGAACCCTAGTCACACCTCCCTGCATGTGACTTGCACAGCCTTCAATAAACACTTCCTGTAAAGAGAGCCCTATTTAGGCTTTCTTTATTGCAAGTTCTGTTTAATTAAGATTATCTTATCCCCTGCTATGTTAATAGCTTGCTAGACCCTGCAAGAGCCTCCTGTATGTGATTCAAGTTCAATTTAGAGATTGAGATACAATTATTTAAGGTAAATGACATCTGTTTGAAAGTTTTTTTTCATGCAGGCTCTGTCAATCATAGCCAGGGGAGGTGTGGCTAGGGCTGCATAAACAGAAACAAAGTGACTCCTAAATGACAGTGAATTGAGCAGTGAAATTTCAGGGGAATGATCTATACACTAAAACTGCTTTATTTAGCTAAAGTAATTTAGGTGACTATAGTGTTCCTTTAAACCAATCTGCCCATGGGTGATCAATACCTGAATTCCTCTTCATTTCTATGGACAGGTCTTCCAATTTCTTTATAGCTAGGGTTACTTTACCATTAGGGCCAGTGTTCTCTGGAATATAGGTACAACAAACACCGGAGTCAAGTAATTTACAGACTCCTCCCTTTTCTGCTAAAATCATATCAAGGGCCATTCTATTCTGGATAATCATTTGTGAGGTAGCCTGTAATTGTTCAGCAAGACCTTGTAATGCATCTCGTGTATAATTTACAAATCTTTGCTGATTATAATATATATAATTAATCCAGTTAACATAATTGGAAAAATTGATTCAAATCCTGCTGCCACCTCGTCTCTAGCTTTAAATTTATAAGGGACCCCTCTTGGAATACCAATGGCATCTATATATATATATATATATATATATGTGGGTCGAAACTACCTTGTGGGGATTCCCTTTTCCTTCTTGTGGAATAAGTTACAACCTTAATTTCAGAGAGAGAGTCGCTAAATATATGGAGGGGCATGATTATTTTAGCTGGGGCACATTCTCTCCAGGGGGTGGGAGTCTAGAACGTATTTTCATATCTCCACATATCCAATAAACATCTCCCACAGATTGTGTTTGATTCACTAAGGTAATGTTACTGTAGGCGGAGCAGAATCCCGAAGAGAAGTTATCAAATGGTTTACCTTACCATCATTATTTCCCTGAAAACAAGTATTATTACCAGGGTATACTGAGACAGCATCATTTAATTTAAACTTGGGTTCACCAATAGGGTGATTCCTCTTCCATTCTCCACATCCTGTAGTATTAACAGTAGTACTTGTAAACAAGCTTAGGAAACATGCCCAGTAGTGTTGTCGCGAACCCGAAATTTTCGGTTCGCGAACGGCGAACGCGAACTTCCCTAAATGTTCGCGAACCGCCATTGACTTCAATGGGCAGGTGAATTTTAAAACCAACAGGGACTCTTTCTGGCCACAAAAGTGATGGAAAAGTTGTTTCAAGGGGACTAACACCTGGACTGTGGCATGCCGGAGGGGGATCCATGGCAAAACTCCCATGGAAAATTACACAGTTGATGCAGAGTCTGCTTTTAATCCATAAAGGGCAGAAATCATCTAACATTGACACCTGTCCTCAAAGCCCCTGATACACACTGACACAGAGCAGAATAGAGACTGTTCCCCGTCCTCAGAGACCATGATACACACTGACACAGAGCAGAATAGAGACCGGGGGTCTAGTAGCGTGGACACCCAGCACAGGTCGTTCTCCTTCAGCCTTTTTATACGAGGGTCCCTCAACAGGCACGACAGCATGAAAGACCCCATTTGCACAAGGTTGGATGCCGAGCTACTCATTTCCCATTCCTCTTTCTCACACAGAGCAGAATAGGGACTGTTCCCCCTACATAGGGTCACTTGGCAGATATGGATTGACACCTGTCCTCAAAGCCCCTGATACACACTGACACAGAGCAGAATAGAGACTGTTCCCCGTCCTCAGAGACCATGATACACACTGACACAGAGCAGAATAGAGACCGGGGGTCTAGTAGCGTGGACACCCAGCACAGGTCGTTCTCCTTCAGCCTTTTTATACGAGGGTCCCTCAACAGGCACGACAGCATGAAAGACCCCATTTGTACAAGGTTGGATGCAGAGCTACTCATTTCCCATTCCGCTTTCTCACACAGAGCGGAATAGGGACTGTTCCCCCTACATAGGGTCACTTGGCAGATATGGATTGACACCTGTCCTCAAAACCCCTGATACACACTGACACAGAGCAGAATAGAGACTGTTCCCCGTCCACAGAGACCATGATACACACTGACACAGCGCAGAATAGAGAATAGAGAAAATTAGGCATGTACACATGCCTGAAAAATTTGGTATTGTTGCAGCCGCTGCTACCAGCGGCCAGAAAAATGTATGTTTGTTTCACAGGCAGAAAGTGCCCTAAAACATGGCGGCTTGAACCCTAGTTGGTGGCGGATAAGTCACGCTAGTCAAACGTCATTCAGAGCTATATTAGGAAAAGGAAGATGGCTATAGAGCTAGAAAGGTCCAGCTCTGGAGCCAAGGCAAGGACTAAATGGGCAACAACTAAAGGGCTTAACCCAACGCAATAAGTATTAGAAAATAGAATAAATCCCAAGAATCGAGGTGTTCGGAGAGGAAAGCAAAATCCATCTACCAGAACACACTCGACTGAGGGTGTGCACACAATAGGGTATTCACTCCCTTGGTGTGCAGAGTAATAGATGTACAGAGTAAGGAAAATAATAAATCTTTAATAGAAAAACGTACAGAGACAAAAAAAAAATCATGGGGTATAGGAGTGGGGGTTGGTCCATATGGCTGTACTGACGATGGGGGGTACTGGACAGATCACTGTAGAGAGTACTGTACCACAACCCCTAGAGGCTATTTGCTCATACTAGCATACGGTAAAAGAGTATCTACCTAAATGTATTTAGCACCAGAACACAGATCAACCCTATAGTGTCAGAGTGTCTGCATAAAATGTAGCCCAACTGTATATTCTGGGGGGGATACCCCAGACCCCAGGGTGTCCTTCCCTGGAGTATATGGTAAACCGTGGGGATGCTGACTGCACTGGTGAGATAAATCGGGATCAAAGGCATACAGTGTGGGGGAAAAACAATGAAGTCATAATAGAATTGGAAAACTTCCCTCTGTATGTAAAGATACCCAAGTAGGTCGATTTAACTGAGTAGTAGTCAGCCCCAAATTACAAAGGTAGTGGATTGCTTATACAAAAATAATGTAGACAAAGTAGCTGGGACGATCTGTTAGTGCTTATTGATAAAACGCTAAGGTCCCAGAGTAGTGCTATTAGGGAAAGATACAAAGTTACAATAGTATGAAGTTGCTAGTTTGTGAGCTTTCCCCAGAGACACAGGAGCTGCCCCTGTCTCTCAGATGCAGGGAATGTCTCCCATCCAGCCAGGACTCAGATGCCCACTTATTCCCAACCCCTTGTATTGTAAAAACAAAACAAAATACGAGCTCAGCCTAAGTCTAGGTATTGGTAGAAAAGTGGATGCCTAACTAGGCTGGAAAACTTTGCGAAATAAAAGTGGAAATCAAAAGTTCTATCCCAGCCTAAGTCTAGCTTCTAAGTAACAAAGTAGCAACCTGACTAAGCTAAGCGTCTTCTCATTCAGAGCTAAAATACAGCAGCGTGTGGACCATTTTTAGCCCAAGGCAGCCCAGGCCCATGGAATAGCCCCCCCCCCCCCCCCCCCCAAAAAAGTGTTTTTTTTTGTTGTTTTTTTTTACACACTACTTTTAGGTTTGCCACCTGACTGGTATTTTACTGGCACAGCCGGTATTTGAGGATGCCTGGCCGTGCCAGTATTGCAGTAATACCGGCAATCAGGGGCGGACTGACCGGTCGGGCACTTCGGACACGGTCCGAGGGCCCGGCCGGGAGGGGGGCCCGCCATCAGGGGGCCCGGCCGCCCCTTTAAATGCTGCAGCCGCCTGAGCGCTCTCTTAAGAGCGCTCAGGCGGCTGCAGCTTCTCACCTCCCCTCCCCGTAGCGTGGCCGAGCTGCTCTGCGTCCGCGGTGCCGGCCGGAGTTATAGGAAGGTGCACACACACTGAGTGTGCACCTTCCTGTCAGTCCGGCCGGGTACAGGAAACAGAAACTCCTGTTCCGCGCGGAACAGGAGTTTCTGTTTCCTGTACCCGGCCGGACTGACAGGAAGGTGCACACTCAGTGTGTGTGCACCTTTCTATCAATCCGGTCGGCACCGCGGACGCAGAGCCTCTCGGCCACGCTACGGGGAGGGGGTAAAAAGAGAGAGGGAGGGAGGGGGGGGGGGGAGTTAAAAGAGAGAGGGGGGGGTTAAAAGAGAGAGGGGGGGGTTAAAAGAGAGAGGGGGGGGTTAAAAGAGAGAGGGGGGGGTTAAAAGAGAGAGGGGGTTAAAAGAGAGAGGGAGGGTGGGGTTAAAAGAGAGAGGGAGGGGGGTTAAAAGAGAGAGGGAGGGGGGTTAAAAGAGAGAGGGGGGGTTAAAAGAGAGAGGGAGGGGGTAAAAAGAGAGAGGGAGGGGGGTAAAAAGAGAGAGGGAGGGGGGTAAAAAGAGAGAGGGAGGGGGGTAAAAAGAGAGAGGGAGGGGGGTTAAAAGAGAGAGGGAGGGGGGGTTAAAAGAGAGAGGGAGGGGGGGTTAAAAGAGAGAGGGAGGGGGGTTAAAAGAGAGAGGGAGGGGGTTAAAAGAGAGAGGAGGGGGGTTAAAAGAGAGAGGGAGGGGGGGTAAAAAGAGAGAGGGAGGGGGGTAAAAAGAGAGAGGGAGGGGGGTTAAAAGAGAGAGGGAGGGGGGTTAAAAGAGAGGGGGGTTGTTAAAAGAGAGAGGGAGGGGGGTTTAAAAGAGGGAGGGGGGTTAAAAGAGAGAGGGAGGGGGGGTTAAAAGAGAGAGGAGGGGTTAAAAGAGAGAGGGAGGGGAGGTTAAAAGAGAGAGGGGAGGTTAAAAGAGAGAGGGGGGGTTAAAAGAGAGGGGGGGTATAAAGAGAGAGGGGAGTAGGGGGGGTAAGAAGAGAGAGGGAGGGGGTAAGAAGAGGGAGGGGGGGTAAGAAGAGGGAGGGGGTAAGAAGAGAGAGAGGGGGTAAGAAGGGAGAGGGGAGTAAGAAGAGGGGGAGGGGGAGTAAAAGAGGAAGGGGGGAGTAAGAAGAGGGGGAGGGGAGAGTAAGAAGAGGGGGGAGGGGGTAAGAAGAGGGGAGATTAAGAAGAGAGGGGGGGAGTAAAGGGGGTAAGAAGAGGGGAGGGGGGAGTAAAAAGAGGAAGGGGGAGTAAGAAGAGGGGGGAGGGGGGTAAGAAGTGCGGGGAGGGGGTAAGAAGAGGGGGGAGTAAGAAGAGGGAGGAGTAAGAAGAGGTGGGAGTAAGAAGAGGGGGAGTAAGAAGATGGGGAGAGTAAGAAGGGGGAGTAAGGAGAGGGGGAGGGGGGAGTAAGAAGAGGGGGGAGTAAGAATGGGGGTAAGAAGAGAGTGGGAGTAAGAAGGGGGTAAGAAGAGGGGGGGTAAGAAGAGGGGGAGGGGGGAGTAAGAGGAGGGCAATTGCCCCCTCCCCTGTCCGCAGGCACCGTGCGGGCAGCCGGCAGGGGAGGGAGGAAGAGAGGACCCGGGAGCTCAGCCTGTACCTCATCTGGGTCCTTCTTGCGCGAGCACAGATCGTTGCCGTGGTTACCACGGCAACGTTACGGCTCTTGCAAGAGTAAACTCTAGCCCTGGAGCTACGGGCTAGAGTTCACTCTCAACACTGTGACCACCAGGTATTCCTGGTGGTCGAAGTGGTGAGAGTGAGCTTTAGCCCCATAAACACACTGCCCCCACACCATACACATTCACACACTGCCCCCCATACACACACACTGCCCCCACACACACCATACACACACACTGCCCCCACACACACCATACACATTTACACACATTGCCTCGCACACACACACATACACTGCCCACCCATACACACACAGCCCCCCATACTAACATTGCCACACACATACACAGCCCCCTCGTACACACATTGCCCCACACACCCTACACATTCACACACTACACCCCCTCACACACACTGAACCTTTCACACAGACTGAACCCCTTACACATTGCACCACTGCTCCTATACCCTACTACAGCCTCATATCCCAGCAGACCCCCCAGGTAAGTTGTCAAACTGTTCTTAAACGGTTTGACTACTTACTCTGGGAGGGGGGCCCGGCCCTCCTGGCACCATGACGACTACACAGAGTAGTAGTGGTTATTGTGCATGGATTATTTCTTTAAATAATCTACGAGTGCCCCAGTAGCCAGCAAGCCAGCCAACCCACAGGCCAGCCAGCCCACAGGCTGGCCAGTAGACAGCCAGCCAGCCTACAGGCCACCAGTTAGGCTTAAAGCCAGCAACCCCACAGCCTGCCAACCGCAGCCAGCAAGCCACAGCCTGCCAGCCAGCAAGCCACAGCCTGCCAGCCGCAGCCAGCAAGCCCACAGCCTGCCAGCCGCAGCCAGCAAGCCCACAGCCTGCCGGCAGTAGCCAGTAAGCCCACAGCCTGCCAGCAAGCCCACAGCCTGCCAGCCGCAGCCAGTAAGCCCACAGCCTTCCAGCAAGCCCACAGCCTGCCAGCCGCAGCCAGCAAGCCCACAGCCTGCCGGCAGTAGCCAGCAAGCCCACAGCCTGCCAGCAAGCCCACAGCCTGCCAGCCGCAGCCAGTAAGCCCACAGCCTTCCAGCAAGCCCACAGACTGCCAGCCAGCAACAGTAATTAAGGTAAGAGGACCCAACTTGGCCTAGGTATCAGCTATGTTGTGTTGCTATATTGTGAATAGGAACCAGAGTGTTGGAGAGACCCCCCTCCAGGCCCCATTAGACTCCATTGTAGTCTCTAATGGGACCTGGAGGAAATTCTTTCTAACACACTCTCTAAAGGACACTGAGATAGCCTCTGCTAGAATGCTCCCCCCCTCCATGGCCCATTAGCCCTCAATTGTAGTCTCTACTGGGGCCTGGAGGCGACTGTTTCCAGCAGGGACACTGAGATGGCCTCTGTTAGAAAGACCCCCTTCCAAGCCTGTTAGACTCCATTGTAGTCTCTAATAGGGCCTGGAGGGGATTCTTTCTAACACACTCTCTAAAGGACACTGAGATAGCCTCTGCTAGAAAGACCCCCCTCCATGGCCCATTAGCCCTCAATTGTAGTCTCTACTGGGGCCTTGAAGGGATTATTGCACTTTTGTTCCTTGTGTCTAAAGATTGTGTAGGGTGTGGCTGGAGGCGGTGCATGGAGGCGGGACATGGGTGGCGCTTGCTGCGGAGTATGGGTGGGGCCTGTAAGGGGGCCCTTGATTTATTTTGCCCGGGGGCCCTGAGGGTTCTCAGTCCGCCCCTGCCGGCAATACAAATGCAGGTATTTTTCTCAGTATAAACAGAGATTATTCTGCAATACCAGCACTGGCCAGTAGGGGTCACTATGTGTGGAGAGAGGCAGTTATAGGAAGTTACAGCATATCCCTCCCTGCCTCTCTCTATTACTCACTAATCTGTGGGGGAGCAACTACACAGCACAGAGAATCCAGACAGCAGATCTACAGCTCAGGTAAGTGAGGGATGGGGGGAAAGGCAGCAGGGAGACATGGGGACACTGAGGCACTAGGGGACACATGGGGACACTGGATGACACATGGGGACACAGATACCACGAGACCTCAGGACACAGACACTTGGGGACACTGGAAAACATGGGGACACTGAGACACTAGGGGACACTGTGAGACATGGGGACATTGGGATACACTGCTGTGTCCCCATGTTCCCATGTCCCCCAGCCTGTGTCCCTAGTGTCTCAGTGTACCCATGGCTCCCAGTGTCCCCAAGTGTCTCAGTGTCCCCGGGTCTCTCAGTGTACCCATGTCTTACTGTGTCTCCCAGTGTCTGTGTCCCCATGTCTCAGTGTCCCTAGTGACTCAGTGTCCCCATGTCTCCCAGTGTCCCCAAGTGTCTCAGAGCCCCATGTCTCCCAGTGTCCCCAAGTGTCTCAGTGTCCCTGGGTCTCTCAGTGTACCCATGTCTTACTGTGTCCCCTAGTATCCTAGTGACATGGGGACACACTGAGACATGGGGACACTGGGAGAAATAAGAACACTGAGACACTGGGAGACTGGGGGACTGGGCGACATAGGGACACTGACGCTGTGATACATAGGGACACTGAGAGACTGTGTGACTTACGAGACTGAGACACTGGGAGACAGCGAGACACTGGGAGCAATCCATCTATACAGCAGAATCAAACTGTAAGTAGTTTGTTGGTGATTTTACAGAATTTTCTCTTGTGTCACTCTTTGTGATTTACATCATGCGATGTCACACATAACTAATTATATAAACTTTTTATATAAAGTTATTCGTTTCTGTATAGTGGTTGGTCACACAATGCTTTTCCAGCAGTCTTACAGATGGATAGTAAATTGAACAGGAAATATATAGAATTTTAACTATGTATGTCAGGCCACGAAACCAAGAGCTTTCAAATACAGCCATGTTACTGAGCACGTCCGATTACACCACATGCCAAGCGGCCACCGGCATTGCCAGTCACCAGGCTCTCATCATTCCCACCTTTGCCCAGGTCATCTTCCTACTCATGGACCACAACAGTACGCCCAATAATGTCGTGGTCGCCATGAAGAGAAATCACAGTATCCGTAAACTCAAATTTTGCTTCACCATTCGCAGACGTTATATTGCCAAGATCACCAACGTGCCTCACTGTATCTTCAGGGGCCCCATGAGTTTTATTTCCTGGGTTGAAATGTGGGCCAGCACTAATACAGCCATTCGTGTTATCGCCATAAGCATGTATATGGAAGCCATGTTTTCCATCAGTCAATCCTGTAATAGTCCCCGTAACTGTAACTGGTCCATCACCCTCTTGGTGGAAGTGCACCACGCCTTGCACCTCTCCGGTCCCCTTCATTACACAGACCGCCTTCACCATGACTGCGCTGAGCTCGACTTCCACTGACTGCCCACACATAACTAATTAATTATACAAATGATTAAGGCTGGTATTTTTTTCCAAGAAAGGTGGCAACCCTAACTACTCTTCACATACTCTTGCTTAAAGGAACACTATAGGGTCAGGAACACAATTATGTATTATGTTTAAACCAACCTCTAGCCCCCCTGGCCCTCTTTTGCCTCCCTAAATATAGTAAAATCGTACTTGTATTCAAGTCTGCAGCTGCAGGCTCTGCCTCTGAACTGACACTGTCTGCTGACATCATCAGAAGTGGTGGTCTGAGCAAATGACTGCTTCCCCATAGGATTGGCTGAGACTGTCAACTAGGCAACATCTCCTCATAAAGAAAAAAATTATTCAATGCATCTTTATGAGGAAAGTTCAGTGTCTGCATGCAGAGGGTGGAGACACTGAATGGCAGTGCTGCCCACTAGGCAGTACTTTCCCAGGAAGCACCTCTAGCAGCCATCTAAGGAGTGGCCATTGGAGTTATGTTCTCTGAAAAGACAGTGTTTACTGCAAAAAGCCTGAAGGGAATGATTCTACTTACCAGAACAAATACAAAACGCTGTAGTTGTTCTGGTGACTATAGTGTCCCTTTAAGTTTGGAAGCTTAAGATAGATGCATGGGAACAAGACTTGTGTGGACAGGCTGACAATAAAATTAGTTTAGATAATGCAGACTTTTGTCTCTCTAACATTGTGGCATGTCCCCTTTCTTCTACACTCACTACATACACCTTTTCTCTGTTCCAGACTATATACCAGGAGCTTCTGCCTGCTAGTAAGAAGGTAAGGAGACAAGTGGACATGTGAGTGCTAGGGGACAGTCCTTAGAAAGCGTGGAGCGAACACATCATTAGACGCATTTATGTAAAGCTCAGGGTGCTGCCTGCATAGTATGCCCTTAGTTGGACAGCCTGCATGATTGGTGGGCAGCCGGACATGCATTCATGCCAGGCTGGCCTTCCAATTCTTTGGACAGACATGTCCCCTTTTTGAGCATCTTCGCCTCTTTTGGCAGTTCTGGCCATGTGATTCGCCAGAACTGGGTGGCACACCCTTTTACCCTTTTACCCCGCCCATTGACTTCCTGCTTCACTGGACACTGCTGTTAGGGGGTATGGATTTACTTGAAAGATGAAAGCATAAATTAGAGAGAGATTAGCATAGAATGTGTTTTCGTATAGCTGCATCCTTTGAGTTTCCCTCCAATACCATCTCTATCAGATATATGGTTGTTTTAGTGTTTTTGGTCGATAAGATTCTGTAAATAGGCCCATCATAATTGTCAGCACCAGGCCCACTGGGCTCTTAATCTGGCCCTGAGCTCATCTCATCAGGCCTTTTTTAATCAAATGTATCGCCCAGTGTCAGTCCCTTCGGGATCCATCCCTCATTCATCTTAACCCCTTAAGGACCAAACTTCTGGAATAAAAGGGAATCATGACATGTCACACATGTCATGTGACCTTAAGGGGTTAATAAAGTGAGGTAATCTAGACTTTTTTGACCTAGGCGACTTCTCTTCTCAGTGACAATACCTCCTGCTGCACTGAAGGTCCTTTCTGACAGGACACTTGAAGCGGGGCAGGCCAGAAGTTCTATCGCAAATTGGGATAGCTCAGGCCACAGGTCAAGCCTGCACACCCAGTAGTCAAGGGGTTCATCGTTCCAAAGAGTGTCGATATCTGCAGTTAAGGCGAGGTAGTCTGCTACCTGTCGGTCGAGTCGCTCTCTGAGGGTGGATCCCGAAGGGCTGTGGCGATGCGTAGGACTTAAAAAGGTCCGCATGTCCTCCATCAACAACACGTCTTTATAGCGTCCTGTTCTTGCCGGCGTGGTCGTGGGAGGAGGAGGATGACTTCCACCTCTCCCCCTGTTAGATTCCCGTTGTGCTGTGACATCACCCTTATACGCTGTGTAAAGCATACTTTTTAATTTATTTTGCAAATGCTGCATCCTTTCCGAATTGTTGTAATTCGGTAACATTTCCGCCACTTTCTGCTTATACCGGGAGTCTAGTAGCGTGGACACCCAGTACAGGTCGTTCTCCTTCAGCCTTTTTATACGAGGGTCCCTCAACAGGCAGGACAGCATGAAAGACCCCATTTGCACAAGGTTGGATGCCGAGCTACTCATTTCCCGTTCCTCCTCCTCACTGATGTCATTGAAGGTATGTTCTTCCCCCCAGCCACGTACAACACCACGGGTACCAGATAGGTGACAACGAGCACCCTGGGATGACTGTTGTGTTTGGTCTTGCTCCTCCTCAAAGCTACATTCCTCCTCTGACTCCTCTTCCTCACAATCCTCTTCCAGCGTTGCCGCAGGTCCAGCAAGCGATGCTGATAAGGCTGTTTCTGGTGGTGATGGTGACCACAACTCTTCCTCTTCCTCTTCACACTCATCTACGGCCTGATCCAGCACTCTTTGCAGGCTACACTCCAGGAAGAAAACAAATGGTATGATGTCGCTGATGGTGCCTTCGTTGCGACTGACTAGGTTTGTCACCTCCTCAAAAGGACGCATGAGCCTACAGGCATTGCGCATGAGCGTCCAGTAGCGTGGCAAAAAAATTCCCAGCTCCCCAGAGGCTGTCCTAGCACCCCGGTCATACAAATATTCATTAACAGCTTTTTCTTGTTGGAGTAGGCGGTCGAACATTAGGAGTGTTGAATTCCAACGTGTAGGGCTGTCGCAAATCAAGCGCCTCACTGGCATGTTGTTTCGCCGCTGGATATGGGCAAAGTGAGCCATGGCCGTGTAGGAACGCCTGAAATGGCCACACACCTTCCTGGCATGCTTCAGGACGTCCTGTAAGCCTGTGTACTTATGCACAAAGCGTTGTACGATCAGATTACACACATGTGCCATGCATGGCACATGTGTCAACTTGCCCAACTTAAATGCCGCTATCAAATTTTTTCCGTTGTCACACACCACTTTGCCGATATCCAGTTGCTGCGGAGTCAGCCACTTTTCCACCTGTGCGTTCAGGGCGGACAGGAGTGCTTGTCCGGTGTGACTCTCGACTCTCTGCTTTCAAGCAAGTCAAACCCAAGACGGCGTGACACTGCCGTATCCGGGATGTGGAATAGTACCTGGGGAGCTGGGGGGGTGCCGTTGATGTGGAGCAAGACGCAGCAGCACAAGAGTACTCAGCCGAGGAGGTTATGGAAGAGGATGGAGTAGGAGGAGTAGAGGAGGTGGCAGCAGGACTGCCTGCAAGTCGTGGCGGTGTCACCGACTCCTCTGCAATGCCACGCATTCCTTGCTTGTCAGCCGTCAGCAGGTTTACCCAATGCGCAGTGTAGGTGATATACCTGCCCTGACCATGCTTTGCAGACCAGGTATCAGTGGTCAGATGGACCCTTGCCCCAACACTGTGTGCCAGACATGCCATGACTTCCTTTTGCACAATCAAGTACAGGTTGGGGATTGCCTTTTGTGAAAAGAAATTCCGGCCGGGTACCTTCCACTGCGGTGTCCCAATAGCTACAAATTTTTTGAACGCCTCAGACTCAACCAGATTGTATGGTAAAAGCTGGCGGGCTAATAGTTCGGACAAGCCAGCTGTCAGACGCTGGGCAAGGGGGTGACTTGGTGACATTGGCTTCTTACGCTCAAACATGTCCTTGACAGACACATGACTGTGGGCAGATGAGCGGGAACTGCTCAAGGCGGGAGACGGAGTGGCGGATGGTTGAAAGGGGGCAAGGAGGACAGCAGTGGTTGACGTGGCTGAAGATGCTGGACCAGGAGGAGGATGGCGGCTTAGAGTAGGCATGCTGCTTGTACTCATGTGTTGATCCCATAGGCGTTTGTGATGTGAGATCATGTGCCTACGCAAAGCAGTTGTACCTAGGTGGGTGTTGGACCTCCCACGACTCAGTTTCCTTTGGCACAGGTTGCAAATGGCATCGCTGTTGTCAGAGGCAGACACACAAAAAAAATGCCACACTGCTGAGCTCTGCAATGACGGCATTCTGGTGGTGGACACAGCATGCGTTGATTGGCGTGCTGTCGGGCTGACCCCGGGTGCCGATGCATGCTGTCTGACTGTGCCACTAGCTCCTTGCGACAACCCCCCCCGCTTCCAACTCATCTCCTTCTCCTGTCTGTCTCCCCATCTGAACTTTCACCCTGTTCTTCTTCTTGCCGAGCAGGCACCCACGTGACATCCATGGACGCATCGTCATCATCAACCGCTTCGCTTGTATCTGACAACTCAGAAAAGGAAGCAGCAGCGGGTACAACATCATCATCATCACACCGTACCTCCATGTGTTTAATGCTGCCTGCCTGAGACATATCCCTGTTATCTACATCCTCTAGCAATAATGGTTGTGCATCACTCATTTCTTCAAACGGGTGTGTGAATAACTCCTCTGACATACCAAGTAAAGCGGCTGTGGTGCTAGTTTTGGTGGTGGCGGCAGGCGGGTGAGTGGTATCTTGAGAGGTGCCTGAAGCTAAGCTGGAGGAGGATGGTGCGTCAAGGTTCCGAGCGGAGGCTGTACAAGATTGGGTGTCCTGTGTTAGCCAGTCAACTATGTCCTCAGAACTTTTCAAGTTCAGGGTACGTGGCTTCTGAAAACTGGGCATTATTCTAGGGCAAAAGGGAATCACAGCACCACGACCACGACGGTCCCTGCGGGGTGGCCTTCCTCTGCCTGTCATTTTTTGGGGGATTAGTGGTACTATGCGTGCAAGCTACTGTGAGACCAGATATGATTGGCAATGTGAACTGTAACAGTTCTGCAGAGCACACACTGTAGGCCTGACACACCCGCTTGAAGACAAGTAACTGCTATTCAATCTATAACAGTGAAAAACACATTTTGGTTTTAAAAGCACGCTATAGAGACACCAGATATGATTGGCAATGTGCACTTGAACAGTTCTGGAGAGCACACACTGTAGGCCTGACAGAGCCGCTTGAAGGACACTGACTGGCTGCTATTAGCTTACACTGGAAACCTTTTTTCTTTGTAAAAGCACGCTAAAGAGACACCAGATATGATTGGCAACTGTCAAAGTACGCTGGCACAGGTCTGCAGAGCACACGCTGAAGGAGGCCTGACACCCAGACGCTTGCAGACAACTAACTGCTCTTCTATTACAGTGAAAAAAGAAATATTTATTTTAAATCTAAAGCTTAAGCTATTGTAAAAACAGATATGAGTGGTGGCACTGACTGTGCAAATGGGCAAGGCATCCAGCCTGACACAGAAGCTGGCAGGCAGGCAACTGCTCTTCTATTACAGTGAAAAAAATATGTTTTTTAATCTAAAGCTTAAGCTATTGTAAAAACAGATATGAGTGGTGGCACTGGGCGAGTGGGCACAGTATCCAATGTGAACCTCACACAGAAGCTGGCAGGCAGGCAACTGCTCTTCTATTACAGTGAAAAAAAAAATATTTTTTTTTAATCTAAAGCTTAAGCTATTGTAAAAACAGATATGAGTGGTGGCACTGGGCAAGTGGGCACAGTATCCAATGTGAACCTCACACAGAAGCTGGCAGGCAGGCACCTGCAATTACATTACACAGAAAAAAAAAAGCAGCCTGATGTTCTAGCCCTAAAAAGGGCTTTTTGGGGTGCTGTCCTTACAGCAGAGATCAGATGAGTCCTTCAGGATTGTAGTGGACACTGAATACCCTAGCCTAGCTATCAATTTCCCTATATAATCAGCAGCAGCTAAACTTTCCCTCCTCTCACTAAGCATGCAGCTTCAGAATGAATCGAAAATGGATGCTGGGAGGGAGGTTGGAGGGTGTGGAAGGGAGGGAGTGCTGCTGATTGGCTGGAATGTGTCTGCTGACCGAGAGGCACAGGGTCAAAGTTTGCCCAATGATGATGAATAGGGGGCGGATCGAACTGCGCATGTGTCCGCCCGCCGCGGCGAACGCGAACACGCTAAGTTCGCCGGGAACTGTTCGCCGGCGGACAGTTCGGTACATCACTAATGCCCAGTACTCATCACTACCACATACATAACAGTTTGACCTGTTATGGGAGTGGGCATTATATCTCATCCATTCTAGCCATAAGTTTGTATCTGTTTACCCTGTTTCTAGCGCTATGGTATCATCAAACGTGGGATCTGCTATGGCCATCATATCACCAAGGGTTTGAATGTGGGGCTTTAACGGATTAACAAGGCTTTGTCTAGAGGCTTTTCCATTCTGAGGAGTTCCATATATCTTTTAACTGGATTTTCCTCGATTACCTCCAATACCTCCTCTTAAGAAGGTACTGAGAATATAAATACCTTGATCTCCAGGACTGGGGTTTTCAATATTTAAGGTAAATTTCATGGAGTGCCCAGTTTGCCCTGTAGGGGTACATGTACCTGGCTTTGTTAGGGTCATTCTAGTCAAGAGGGACTTCCCATTCTTATCCTTTTTATCTTATGCATTCTGTGGCTTATAACCCCAATCTGTCCCGGTGTTACATCCAACTGAGCCCCAATAATCACAATTGTTACCCCTCTTTGAGCAATATATTGCTCATATTATCGGTTATATTATTGCACAACCAGGACCTTGCGTCCTATATATTTTAACCATTTCCCTATTCCAAAGGTCCAGTCAAAACCAGTCATATCCTCACGCAGTTCCTCAAAACATGGGAATCCATCCTTGGCACACTCAACATATATCATATATCAAAAACACACATAGTACATTCATCCCTGGGTCAGCTGACACTTCCTCTCTCTCTGGCTAACTCTACAAAAATAAAAATAGTTCAATAGTTCAACAGGACTTTCCAGGTTCTTGCGTGCAAAGTTTATGTCCTCATAAATACGGTAAGTATCTCAGTTTCTTCGGCCTATTAGAATGACCAAACAGATGTAATTGCAAAATACTTATTGCATGGTCAGCCAGAGAGATTGGTGTGTAGTCCATAAATCAGGCGGCACAAACACTCCAGGACGGTCTCTACAATCATACAAACACAAGGATCAATACAACATTAATTAATTAATTACCCAGGCTAAAACTGAAATTAGAGATTAAAGTTAAACCCTTAATTTGTGTAACATGTACTTCTCTTATATTTGCTTATATTTTATGCAATCTGTCTTCTATGAAGTTTTACATAATATCCCTTTGGAATGCCTTTGTACGGATGAGAGAAGCACTTACTCTATAGAAATGCGTGTTAGGATGAATATTAAAACACTAACATATACATATGGGCATAATTCCCAATAAAACTCTGTTCCTAAACTGGAACCTTGATTTGATACTCAAAATTAATTACTTGAATAATCCCAAATAATTCAATACTCTTGGATTAACACCTAAAACTATATAAAATATTATAAACATGAACCATCTGTGTATTAGGATGGGGTTGTTGGGTGTGGGTATAGGTTGGAAGCTATGGTTGGTATTGAGGAATCTGTGGGGGTGGGTTTGGGCACTCATCAGTGACCCTGCTATCCACAATTAGAACAGTGTGTTCCACCAATGCTGAAGTTGTTACCTCTACAAAAGTTAGACCCTTTGACCAAATCCTCTACCTCTGCCTTTATTTCATATGCAGGATGGGATTACCTAACTCAAACCTCCCCCTCCGCCCCCCTTTGTGTACCACACAGATATAATAGTAATAAGCTTTTAAAGGTTGAATGGATAGTTACATTGTGTATATAAAGCAAGGTTGTCTAGGGGTATATACATCGACAATGAAAGCATAGCCTTCATATAGGGCTTGCAATACTGACAGTCTGTAATGCAGACATGCAGTTAGGTACTTTTCCATTGTTATAATATATTGAAAACACTAAGACCTTGCAAATTTTTAAAACGCATATTGCTTCCTGTACCTGGTGCCGTGCAAGGATGTAGTAGGGACATATTTCAAATTGAGTATCAAAAGTCTAACCACAAAACTAAATGTTATACGCTTATCAAGAAAACATGTTTTAAAGCGTTAATGCATACTTTGGATAGCCTCTTTGCATAATTTGGCACCTAGTGAGATTATATTATTTATTAATCCTCTTCTGGAACTGCAAAATGCTTTCAATTTACCCATACAAATATAATACAGTAGTTTAGGAGATTAAAATTACCTCACTTATAAATGTCAGAAATTGTCTAATCTCTATTAAAAATACCATGTTATTATTACCCCATAATCAATGAGGCATACTAGATGAATCTTACTTTGACACAAACAATGCAATATACTTTAAAAGTAGAGTTGACTCTGAGCTGGACAATACTTCCCTATTAGAACTCCTTTATGAGGGAGAGACATCTTGTCCATTCAATCCTTTTTATCAGTAAAAGAATGACTTTCAGGATTAATCAATTTGCAAATGGAAACGTGGACCCACGATGTGAACAGCAGAAGTTTGCGGGGCCCCTTTCACGTGGGAAGTAACAAGCGCTTTTCTTGCTCCAGGAGCGATAGCATACAATTGTTTCATCCTAGCCGGCTGGACAGCATTTCACCTTTTGTAAAAACACTAAATGCTTATGATACCGGAGAAACTGACGGAAGCCAAGCACAGAGAGATGGACACAGGTTTCTTCAGGAAGGAAGAGATTCTTTATTGGATCACCGATCGGGACTCAGAGGGACTAGCGTCACCAAAATACAGCAAGTTCTGAGTCCCGGACAATAGTGCAGGCTCCGTATATAGGCACATAACTCCTCCCATATTAAGCTCCACCCGCACATTCTCTTAACCAATCAACACAAATGAGAATTAACTTCCTGTTTGACCGCATGGCTTGTCCAGCACAATGGAGGAGGGGAATACTACATCCTGTATTCTTGCACATGCTCCGTACACTACTGATCGTATCTTGCCTCGTGCAACCAACTGATCGATACGTCAGCATATGCACGTACACATGCCACGTGGTAATCTCGGCCTACTAAATTTATTTTTACCGAGATTCCACCACATTCCCCCCTTTGATGCCTCTTGATATTTCACAATTACTTGAGGCATCACTTAACCTTGGTTTGCATACACCGTAAGTTACCTTGAACCAGACCAGACTTATCTTATGATGTGAATCTTCAACACTCATCTTCCTGCATTGGTTCTCCCTGATCTAGAGCCTTATACTTATAAACCGCCATTATCTGTGCAGCAGCCTTCCTCTCTGCTATATTTTCTATCAGGCTTTGCACAGACCTAACTACTAAGGGTATAAGACACGGCAGGAGTAGACACAACATTAAAATCAGTAGGACTCCACCTACCACTGCCTTAAGCCCTCCAAACCACTCATACCAGCTACCAAACCAACTACTTGGATTGTACCCTTTCCATACCTGAGTAGGCACATGCGCTAGTTTAACCATATGGCTAGTAAGCTCAGCTATTGCTTGCCCTTCGTCATCTATTTGAAGACAGCAATTGCTCAGGTTAAACTTCCCACATACACCTCCCTCTACTGCCAAAAGGTAATCCAAGGCTAATCTATTTTGGTAGACTGCTGTCCTCATCCTGGTGTTATGCTTCGCTAGAAGATTGAGCGCTTGTGATGTCTCGTTGGTGATAATCTCAACCACCGCCTGTAATCTTATAATTCGGTTGAGCATATAAATAGGGGTTCTGTAACCAAAGGTACCATCCTCAGCCCACGTGGCTGGCCCATAATAATCTATGATACGCTGGGGAGGCCATTCATCATCTTCCCAGGCGCCTATCTCTATGGATCCCCTTTTCTTCCTATGATTCACATCATACACTTTAACCCCTAAAGTCTCACCTGTTTCAATCGGTAACAAGAAGAAGGATGGTTTGAGCATACCCAACACACATGCCCCTTCCCAGTCCTGTGGCAACTCCGAATAGGCTTTCTTACCACAGATCCAGTACAAATTTGCTGGGGCTCTCCAGGTAGATGTGATGGATAAATCAAACCACACATCCTTTAAATTGGCGTATCTAGCAAACGGGTTAGATGGTTCTGAGACATTTGAAGCCGACCACCAAGTTGTATTCTTTGTATCATCATCATAAGCTTTTTGCCCTAGACAAGTTAATTCTCCTACAGAAGTGTTATACATTATTCCTTTCCTTGCTATGCAAACATAACCTATGATGGAGGTCTTTAATCTCCACTCAGATTTACCTCTAACACTCATATGATAATCGGCTTGTGTAGATATTAGTTGGTCAACTGCCTCAGAACCGGACATTACCTCCTTTGCTTCCCAAGGCCATTGGTCTCCCATGTTAGTACCTCCACACACATAGCAGTTGGTAACATTAAGACTACCGGCAATACTTTCGGCTAAATCAATAAACAGGTTTTTAGCATTATGGGGGATCTTATTATCTATACTCATCTCTTCATAAAAGGAATGGTATACTTGATGAGTTTGGGAGGATACCGTATCAGTCTCTATCCCTATAAACAATACTGTCCCAGGATCTAAACCCGTCCCATATATTTGAAACCCAAATAAATTGCCATATTTGTCTAAGAACTTATCGGGGTTATTTATAAGTATATGGATGGGATTACATTCCATAGACTTACAATATGGGCTAGTCGGCAACTTAGTCACTATCATGTCTTTGTCTACTGTCTGTCCCCAAGTCGCCCACCCCACACAAGACCAATATGGGCAAAAGTTATAGTCTTTATTTGGGCATCTAGGACTCACATATTTATTTTTACTACTGGGACAAATATATTTATCATTAGACCCATACGTCCTCTCCCATCTAAGATCCCCACATACATTCCACGGCTTTCTACCACTCGATATCGCTTTACACGCATCAAATAGCAGAACACCCGAAGAATGTACGGATTCTAACACCGTTTTATTAATTAGGGTCCCCTGAGGATCTCCATTCCTGAGAGTCAACCAAATTGTACGAGGTTGATACTCCGGACTGAAGCACTTAGGTTCTCCTACTCCTAAATGGCACACACTATAATCTATATTTAGGTATCTACATCTCGATACATCTCCTTTACACTCGTATTGTGAATGCCAAATTAGGGTTTGGGAAATATGGTTACCTGTTCTCGTAGTCTTAATGCATACCTCACAGCTAGGAGTGTCGGTACCTCTACCTTCCTGAATATAAAAACACACATAAATAAACACTATCAAAAACACATCTTTCGCCGTCATCCTCAGTCTTCGTCCGTGCGAAGGCACCTCAGCTTCCAGGATGTAAGGGCTGCAGGGAATGGAGTTCTGCTCGTCTTCACAGGAGTCCCTTCGAGACTTTTCCTGGCTTATAAACTATACGTCGGTGGGCGGACAGGCTTTATTATGGCCTTCTCACTCACGCACCAAATCCCTGTAACAATAAAATTTGTAATCCACAATAGTTCCTCGTTACTCCGACTGAGTAGTGCGTTTTAACCGGATCTTGCAGGGATTCTCTGGATCTGCTGTAACTTGCCAAGAATCGACTGCTGCTGGTTTAACCCTGGAGTGATGTATCCACGGAGTCACTTCGGCTACTTTTATCGCTGTAGGGGTAGACAAAAGAACAACATAAGGACCTCTCCACTTGGGCCCTAACGGTACATTATTCCACTCTTTAATCCACACTTGATCTCCTGGATGATAACTATGAACAGGGGGATAAATATTCACAGGTAATCTATCTTGTAGCCATTTCTGTACCTCCTCCATAGTCTTACCCAACTCTACAACCTGCTGCCGGGTAATTCCTTCTCCCAACTGACTCAAATCCCCCCTTAAGTTACCAAGTACGGGAGGTGGTCGCCCATACATGATTTCAAAAGGAGAGAGGCCCATCCTTCTGGTAGGGGTACTGCGGATTCGCAATAGAGCTATGGGTAAGAGAACGTTCCACTTAAGTTGGGTTTCCTGACACATTTTAGCCAACTGGTTCTTAATAGTTCTATTCATTCTCTCTACCTTGCCAGAGCTCTGGGGTCTATATGCAGTATGAAGCCTCCACTTTATACCAAGCATATGAGTCAGTTGTTGTAGGCACTGATGAACAAAAGCTGGACCATTGTCCGATCCTATAGAACAGGGTAGTCCATATCGGGGTATTATTTCTCGTAGCAGGAATCTCACAACTTCTCCTGCTTTCTCTGTACGAGTAGGACATGCTTCTACCCAGCCTGAATAGGTGCACACAATTACCAGCAGGTAACGATGTCCACCCGATTTAGGCATCACTGTAAAGTCAATTTGTAAATCGGACATGGGGAGTCCCCCCATAAACTGGACTCCTGGTGGCTTTACTGGTCCTTGTCTTGCATTATTTTTAGCACACGTTACACATCTTCGTACAATGGCCTGAGTCAAGTTGGACAATCTTGGTATGTAGAAATGTTTTCTGAGAGATTCTTCAGTACTGTCTCTCCCAGAATGTGTCCCGTTATGATAATTTTGGACAATTTCTACCGCTAGTGATGCTGGTATGACTATTCTTCCATCTTCTAGCTGATACCACTTGTTCTCCAAATACTTTCCTGGTTCAGTCTTTAACCACTCCTCTTCTTGAGCTGTATAAACTGGAGTCCATTGGGACAGTGGAGTTGGTATAAGAGCAGCTATATGCCCCACATACTCCTGTCTTCCTGATTCAGCAGCATGCTTGGCTGCACTATCTGCCATCCGATTTCCCTTGGTTACATCACCATCTCCTCTCAGATGCGCTCGACAATGTATGATACCGACTTCTTTCGGCTCCCACACTGCTTCCAATAGTTGTAGGATTTCAGCTGCGTATTTGATTTCTTTGCCTTCTGAATTCAGTAGTCCTCTTTCTTTATACAAAGCTCCGTGGGCATGAGTGGTTAAAAACGCATATTTGGAGTCCGTGTAGATGTTCACTCTTAAACCTTCAGCCAATTGTAACGCTCGTGTCAGTGCTATCAATTCTGCCTTTTGTGCTGATGTTCCTTTCGCCAGTGGCCGAGCTTCTATCACCTTGTCTATTGTTGTTACTGCATATCCTGCATAGCGGATCCCTTCTTTCACATAACTACTGCCGTCGGTATAATATTGAACATCGGGGTTCTGGATGGGAAAATCACGAAGATCTGGTCTACTTGAGAATACTTCATCCATTACTTCCAAACAATCATGTTGACTCTCAGTAGGTTGTGGCAAAAGGGTAGCTGGATTTAAGGTGTTTACAGTCTCTAAATGCACTCTGGGGTTTTCACACAACATTGCTTGATACTTGGTCATACGGCTGTTACTAAACCAATGATTTCCTTTGTAATCCAACAACGTCTGTACTGCATGTGGGACTCGTACATAAAGTTCTTGACCCAGAGTGAGTTTATCGGCTTCAGCTACTAGCAGGGCGGCTGCAGCTACGGCTCTTAGACAAGGTGGAAGTCCGCTGGCCACTGCATCCAATTGCTTAGACATGTAGGCAACAGGTCTTTGCCATGATCCCAAGTACTGTGTCAATACTCCCACAGCCATTCTTCTTTGCTCGTGTACATATAAGTAGAATGGTCGTGTGTGATCAGGTAGACCTAATGCTGGGGCACTCATCAAAGCCTTCTTCACATCTTCAAATGCCGTTTGTTGTTCTTGAGTCCATAAGAAGGGGTCGTGCTCTGTACCTTTGATAGCTGCATACAGAGGTTTTGCCAGTATCGCATAGCTGGGAATCCAAATCCTACAGAAGCCTGCTGCCCCCAAGAATTCTCGCACTTGTCTTCTATTCTTGGGTATTGGTATTTGGCACACAGCTTCTTTTCTCTCTGGCCCCATAATTCTTTGACCTTCAGAGATATGGAATCCCAGATATTTGACAGTTGGCAAACACAACTGAGCCTTCTTTCTAGACACCTTGTATCCTGCCTTCCAGAGAATGTGTAGTAGATCGTACGTTGCTTGCTGACAGATTTATTTTGTAACTGCTGCTATCAACAAGTCATCTACATATTGTAACAATACACACTCTCCTGGGATGGACTCGAAATCCAGTAGATCTTGACTTAGGGCTGAACCAAATAGGGTAGGTGAATTTTTAAACCCTTGGGGCAGTCTTGTCCAAGTCATTTGGCGTTTTGAGCCCGTTACAGCATTCTCCCATTGGAAAGCGAAAATACATTGACTTTCTGCGGCAATTCGGAGGCAAAAGAAGGCATCTTTGAGGTCTAAGACTGTAAAGTAGGTAGCCCCGCCCGGAATTAAAGCAAGCAGGTTATATGGATTGGGTACAACTGGATGTATACTAACAACCGCATCATTGACTGCTCTCAAGTCCTGCACAGGTCGATACTCATCTGTACCGGGCTTTTGAACAGGCAGCAATGGGGTGTTCCAGGGGGAAGTACAGAATTTTAGGATACCATACCGTATGAACTTATCCAGATAGGATTGGATGTTCTTCTTAGCCTTCTGCGGGATGTGGTATTGTCTTAGGCTCACTGGATAAACCCCAAGTTTTAGTTCAATTTTTATAGGTGGAATATTGCGGGCCAGTCCTGGTGGGTTGTTCTCTGCCCAAACTCCTGGTATGTTAAATAATGTCTCATCACTCCTAGGGTTTTGGCTAGTCAACGCTGTATAAAGTCGCCACTCTTCTTCCTTTGGTACGGATCTTTGAAGGTCCATTAAACTTTAAAGATGTTGTTCCATTTGGTAGGAACGTAATCTGCGCTTGTAACTTAGATAGCATATCACGTCCCAGCAATTGGACTGGACATTCAGGCATATAAAGGAATTGATGTTTTACTACGTGGCCTCCCAATGTACAGAGTCGACTTTTAAGAACCGGTTTTTCAGCACTTCTTCCAGTTGCTCCTATCACAGTAATAGTCCTTCCAGATGGAGGAGCAACTAGATTAGTCACCACTGAATGTTCAGCACCAGTGTCGATCATGAACGCACTCCTTTTTCCCCCTATTGATACATCGACCATAGGCTCCGCTCGACCAAGGGGGATGGAGCCCGGTCGGTATCAATAGTCCTCCATGACCGTGTCAGCCAATCCTACAAAGTCCCTACCTTCTCTATCGCGGGACCTTTGCGCTGCTGGAATATACCTGTCTTCCCTAACACTTCCTCTGTTCCCATTATTCCCTCTATTACCATTACTCCCTCCGGGGCCTCCTCTACCTCTCGCTCTGCCTCTAAAGTTTCCGTAGCCTGCCCTGGGTAGGTCTCTCTCGTACTGCTCTCTTTGCGGACATTCGTTCCTCCAATGCCCTTCTTCCTTGCAATACGCGCATTGATTCCTACTCAAAGGTTCCCTATTCCATCTACTATCGCCTCTATCTGGGCCCCGTCTATCTACGCCTGCGATCGCTACCGCTAGCATATCAGCCTTTTTACGCATCTTGCGCTCTTCCTCTTTCTTACTTTCTGTTTCCCTATTCATATAAACCTTATTCGCTACCTCCATTAGTTGGGTGATTGACATACCTGCAAACCCTTCTAACTTTTGTAGCTTGCGCTTAATATCTCCGTAAGCTTGGCTGACAAAGGCGGAGTTCACCATTCGGGAATTATCTGCGTCTTCCGGATTAAAGGGGGTATACAAGCGGTATGCCTCCAATAATCGGTCATAAAAGACACTGGGCGCTTCATCGCTTTTCTGAATCACCTCAACTGTCTTCGACATGTTAATAGCTTTCTTTCCTCCGGCTTTCATGCCAGCAATTATAGCATCTCTATAGGCTCTGAGTTGAACCATATCAGCACCATTTACATTCCAATCGGGATCGGTGTTGGGATAATGTGTTGCGGCCCATGCTGATGGATTGGCTTGGTTTAAAGTACGGGCTTTATCCTCTAGTGCTTTAATGGCCGCTTGATTAATTCTTGTCCTTTCCTCATTGTTGAATAAAGTCATTAATAACTGCTGGCAATCAGCCCATGTCGGGTTATGTGTCTGTACTATTGAGGTGAACAGATCAGTCATAGCTTGTGGTTTCTCAGTATACGAGGAATTGTGGGTCTTCCAATTTAAGAGATCGGTTGTCGTGAATGGGACATATACAAAGACTGGGTCAGCATGTGCCATTTGGCCTGCGGCATCGATATAGGCTGGCCCAGGATTCAGACGAAGAGGCATCTGATAGTGTTTTAATTGTTGGGCACCGGTCAACTGTCGGGTCTGTATGGGGCTACGTGGAGGGGCGTCAGTCATAGGTTCCAGTCGGGGAGAAATAGGGTATGGGGATGTGGGAGCTTGGTTTTGGGAAAAGGTTGTAAATAAAACACTTCGAGCCGAGCTAGATGAAGCTTGACCGGAAGTCTGAAGTGGCGCCAAATCAGGATATTCGTTTTTAATGGGGGTTGGTTCTGATTCCGGAAGGGGAGATTTAGTACGAGGGGGGGTGGATCCTGTACTGGAGGAGGAAGCGGAAGTGGATGAGGGTAATGAGGGGAGGGTTGCAGGACTTCCTGCATTTGCGTCACTTCCTCTTAACGGAAAGTAAGGGGGCGGCAAAGGGATCTCGGACTCAGGGGGCGTGTCCAAAATGGGCCTAACACCAGTCCTAGTGGACAAACAAGTCCTAGCTACCATGAGGCGACACTGCTCCTCGTGGCATGTCTGGAGCCATTTTGGCGAGTCATTTACGGCCTGTCTCCAACAATCAATATAAGGAAACTGGCCGTAAAGTTCAGGCCTACCCGATACAGCCACGTGTACGCGCTGTACCAGAGTTGGATCCAAACGGCCACGTGGCGGCCATGCCGCAACCAAAGTAGGCCACTCCCTAGTACACAAAGTGACCAAACGTACAGGAGACATTTTAACCCCAAAATCACAAGTTTTGAATCCCTTTTTAAAATTCTTCACCATACAACCTAAGGGATCCGGAATCGTTGACTGCGACGCACCCATACTTAACAATGGAACGTCGTCGACAACGAATACTATACACGCGTACTATTCAACAGTCACACCCGTTTCCTCTGGCAACAGCACCACGTGGTACGGTTACCAAGTGAAACGTACACAATAACACAATAAACACTCAGGGAATTCCCGTACACACACAGCTGTTACACCAGTCACTAAATAATCAATATTATGCCCTTTGGCGTAACTATACAGTCACCCACGCTATAATTCTCTATATACGAATTACCCGTCTATAACACACCCCAGTAACATCGTCTTTTACAAATAGCGGTTACAGTACGGTTAGCATAGGTCAAAGCACAAGTTAAGGTCACAATACAATTATTAGTGGTTATGGTGTTAAACATGCAATGGACGACAATGATTAGTACTTATATACAGTGTCAGTAAATATACAGGGTTATGGTACCGTGCACTATAATACAGCAACACACTATTAACACTCTCGCTAGACGGCTGAGCTCGCGCTATCTAACAAGATATACACTTTACTAAACAATCTTTAACACATTTACAATTCCCAACTAAACTATTGGCCAGTACCTTGAATGGACTACCTAAAACTATATACACCCGTTTTGGTTAGCCACACTGCCCAATCACCACATATAGCGAGCTAGAGAACCGAATTTACACAGGCGCCTCTTAGTCGCACTATCAAAAGTCTAGTGGGTTCCAAATTTACACGCCTTCCCACTTAGCCCAGATAGGTTGAGAGCTAGCGAACCGAATTTACACAGGCGCCGCTTAGTCTCCCGGTCCCTCCGACCTAGCGAACGTAATATACACCCTAGAACGCTAGTCTAGACAAGACACCGGTGTCCGGCTAGGGCTATTTACACCAGGACCCCGCCTGACTAACAAAATCAAACGGTCTGACTAAAGAGTGTTCGATCGAGCGGTGCGCCTTCGCTCCTTCCCTCCGACAGAGGGGGCAGATACACAGATTCAAACCCCTTTGGGCCTACCGCACAATCGGTATACCCCTAGTGGGTCCTGCCGTCTAAAACAGCAGTTGTCTTACCTCCTCGTTCCTGAACCTGAGTTCACACTCATCGACGGGGACACCCCAGCACTTCTCACGTAGAGGCCGATGATCTCCTGGACAACAGACCAGTGGCGCCGAGACGAAGGGAGGTCCACGCAGAAGTTCAGGGGTGCAGCCGTAGAGAACGTGGGCAAAGATAGACCGTCTCACGCCTCTGCCTCTCAGCTACCGTTGAACGGTGAGCTTCCCGGCCAATGCACCAAATGATACCGGAGAAACTGACGGAAGCCAAGCACAGAGAGATGGACACAGGTTTCTTCAGGAAGGAAGAGATTCTTTATTGGATCACCGATCGGGACTCAGAGGGACTAGCGTCACCAAAATACAGCAAGTTCTGAGTCCCAGACAATAGTGCAGGCTCCTTATATAGGCACATAACTCCTCCCATATTAAGCTCCACCCGCACATTCTCTTAACCAATCAACACAAATGAGAATTAACTTCCTGTTTGACCGCATGGCTTGTCCAGCACAATGGAGGAGGGGAATACTACATCCTGTATTCTTGCACATGCTCCGTACACTACTGATCGTATCTTGCCTCGTGCAACCAACTGATCGATACGTCAGCATATGCACGTACACATGCCACGTGGTAATCTCGGCCTACTAAATTTATTTTTACCGAGATTCCACCACACTTACGTTAATGATATGCAAATCACTCTGCTAGTAAAACTCCTACACAATGGATAATAAAATACATAAAAACACATAACACACCAATTCATTTCAAACCATATAACTCATACTCAGCATCCAATGTAATATTACGTCATCTCACAAAACAGACATCTCACAAAACAGACGTAGTAGAAACACATAATGGATACCCAGCAGATATGCCAATACAGAAAACACATTCATTGCACGCAACTACACACTCTGTGTCCCTCCTAGGAAACACGGGTAGACACAATATGAAAGCAGTCTTAAACTAACACCTCCAAATCTCCATTCCCATCTAGCTATATCAGACCACAACACACAGAACCTCTCTGAGCTGATAGAACTACTCCAACTCCAACTACTCTTGGCCAAGCACTAGTATTCAACAGCTAATAAATCAGTTATTTGCTAGGTTATTTGGCTGCCATTCTTATCAGTATCATTAGACTGAGACAAAATGATTCAAATATAATTTTAAACAACACAGCAACATATAAATTAAACCACTTTCCAGTTAAGCTGCACACTTCACACATTATCACAGTCACCATTTACACAGAATAAACAGTTAACAGCTGTACTCAGAACATATTATTGTAAGGTATACCATTTTTTTTTTTAAATTAACTTCATTACTTTAATCTACTATAGTATTGTATATAAAGAAAGGATCCATTTATATAGCGCGCTCATAACTAAAATATTTGTATGAAACTTCCATTAACTAATCTGAGATGATACTGCATCAACTTAAATCTTCTAGAAATTGAGCAAACATCTGGACCAGATTATACAGACATGGTTTCACCCGAATCTTGCAGAAATCTCAGAGTCTTAAAAATGTATACTAAACCATGTTAAAAAGGCATGGCAACCTTAGACCGGTCAGTCTCCAAGAGCCTTGGTAACACAGGTAGAAACAGGGCCGGACTGGCCCACTGGGATACCAGGAAATTTCCCGGTGGGCCGCGGCACCTGGGGGCTCCAGAGGTATGTGCCACCGGGTGGCCGGTCCGGTGGCACACTCAGAGGGGGCCGGCCGCTTTCCATGCTGGTGCCGTCGGGCAGGGTGGCAGCCTCGCCGGTCAAGCGGCACTTCTAATGCTGAGGAGGGAGGAGCATGAAGGAGGAGGGAGGAGCATGTCTCTCTACCATGCTCCCTCGCGGTTCACACAATTCCCAGCACAGGAACCGCGAGGGAGCATGGTAGAGAGACATGCTCCTCCCTCCTCCTTCATGCTCCTCCCTCCTCCTTCATGCTCCTCCCTCCTCCTTTATGCTCCTCCTCCTCAGCATTAGAAGTGCCACCGGACCGGTGAGGCTGCCACCTGGCCCGACGGCACCAGCGTGGAAAGCGGCCGGCCCCCTCTGACTCCTCTCAGGTAAATGGAGGGGATGGGGGGGGGGGGGGTTAAGATAGAGACACAAGGGGAGGGGGGGAAATAAAACAGAGATAGGGAAGAAAGAGACAGTGGGAGAATAGAGAGAGACAGAGGGGGAGGGAGAGTGAGACACAAGGGGAGAAAGAGGGGGATAGAGAGATGGGAGAGAGAGACAGGGAAAAGGGGGGATTCTCTTACATTAATACATTTAATTTCAATATTTTTATTAATTTAATAAGATCATGTTCCATTGGCTTCTATAATTAACTTCTTTCTTCTAACTCGTTTTCCAGATTGTTATTCTTGATTCAATGCATCTCTATGAGGAGATGCTGATTGGTGTAGTGTTTTGCAGCCAATCCTATGGCAAAGCATTGGATTGGCTGAGATCATCAAGCTTGATGATCTTAGCCATAGAGGCAGGGCCAGTCGAGGGGAGACCAGCATGCTACGTGGGGGAAAAAAAGGTGAGCAAAAACATTATTTTTAAAACACACATATACACCATGACAGACACAGAAACACACATATACCATGACCCACACACACCATGACAGACAGACACACACCATGATGGACAGACAGACACACACACACACCATGACGGACAGACAGACACACACACACCATGACGGACAGACAGACACACACACACACCATGACACAGACAGACACACACACACCATGACGGACAGACAGACACACACACACACCATGACACAGACAGACACACACACACCATACAGACAGACACATACACACACACACACACACCATGACAGACAGACACACACACCATACAGACACCATGACAGACAGACAGACCATAACAGACAGACAGACCATAACACACATTACTCCTACCTGGCTGCCAGGGGGCCGTGCAGTGCAGACTGCTGACTGTGCTGGCGGCCGCTGGGGGACTTGTGCTGGAGTCTGGCGGCCGCTGGGGGAGGTCTGCTGGCGGCCGCATGTGAAGCTGTGCTGTGCTGGCTCTGCTCTCCCGCCTTCGCGCGCTGCTGAATGAGACCGCGGCCGGAATATGACGTCATATTCCGGCCGCGGTCTCATTAACCTGCACGCTGGGGAGCAGAGCCAGCACAGCACAGCTTCACATGCGGCCGCCAGCAGACCTCCCCCAGCGGCCGCCAGCAGACCTTCCCCAGCGGCCGCCAGCAGACCCAGGTGTCTGCCCGGCCCCAGGCGTCGACGGCCCACCGGGAAATTTCCCGGTATCCCGGTGGGCCAGTCCGGCCCTGCATGTGGAATAACTTACAATAAAACAGAGTAATACACTAATAAAGAATAAAGCAAAAAGAGTTTAACTATTTCATATCCTTACAGTCAGCACTAATGATTATAAACCTTATCTAAGCATAAAATACATATGAACAAGAAAAGTTAACTACTTCATATTCTTACATGGTTATTTCCCATTCCTAGGACAAATCTTTCAAACACTTAGTCACACACACAATCACCACCAGACTTAACTAATGACAATTAGAGGGTGGACAAGGTGAACCTATTTATCTGTGTACACTTTTTCTTTATCCTAGTATATTCACTTATATACTAAATCCTGTATCTATATCACTCATAGACACTTTAATCTAATCCTGCCTAGTTCCCTTACTAGACTTATCTAAATATATATATCCTGTCTAGTTCCCTTACTAGACTATTTAACGGGACCTTATTTAACCCCTTAAGGACCAAACTTCTGGAATAAAAGGGAATCATGACATGTCACACATGTCATGTGTCCTTGTGTCCTTAAGGGGTCATGTGTCCTTAAGGGGTTAAACTGAGTCACATAAACTCTTTAGTGAAAAGAACACTGAGAATAAATGGATCATCTTCCAACAAATATTAGAAAGGTACATTTCTCAGTATGTACCATTGGGAAATAAGTATAAAAGAAACAAATTAAAACCAATGTGGCTTAGTAGAGAAGTAAAACAAGAGATTAAAAATAAGAAAAGGGCATTTAAAGCATTTAAATCAGACAAATCAGATGCATCTTATAAAAGATATAAGAAAGCAAATAATGCGTGCAAAAAGGCAATTAAACTTGCTAAACTTCAAAATGAAAAAATGATAGCTAAAGAGAGCAAAACCAACCCCAAAGCATTTTTTAAGTACATAAATTCCAAAAAACTCAAAAATGAAAGTATAGGTACACTTAAAACTGAAACGGGGGTGTTAGTTAATGAAGACCAAGAAAAGGCAGGAATTCTAAATAACTATTTCTCCTCCGTATATATTAAAGAAGAACCCATGGCAATAGATGTGCAAATGATTGCTACTAAAAACTTGCAGAATAATTGTAATTGGTTAACTCAAGACAATGTGCTGCAGCAACTAAAGAAAGTTAATATAAACAAAGCTCCAGGGCCTGACGGTATCCATCCACGTGTACTTAAGGAACTAAGTGTAGAAATAAGTGAACCTCTGTTTTTAATCTTTCAAGATTCTTTTCTTTCAGGAAGTGTTCCGGAGGATTGGAGGAAGGCAGATGTGGTTCCTATATTCAAAAAGGGTTCAAAATCCTTGCCTGGAAATTATAGACCTGTGAGCTTAACTTCTGTGGCTGGTAAAATATTTGAAAGGTTATTAAGGGATAATATTCAAGAATTCCTTGAGAAGAATATGGTTATCAGCAAAAATCAGCACGGTTTTATGAAGCACAGGTCATGTCAAACTAACTTGATTGCGTTCTACGAAGAAGTAAGTAGAAGTATAGATCAGGGTGTTGCAGTGGATGTGATCTATTTGGATTTTGCCAAGGCATTTGATACAGTTCCACACAAAAGATTAGTGTTCAAACTCAAGGAAATCGGTCTCGATGAAAATGCTTGTTCTTGGGTAGAACATTGGCTTAAAAACAGAATACAAAGAGTTGTCGTTAATGGTAAATTTTCAAGCTGGACAGAGGTGGCAAGTGGTGTCCCTCAGGGGTCTGTTCTGGGACCCCTTCTATTTAACATTTTTATAAATGATCTTGAAGACAGCATTGAAAGTCATGTTTCAGTGTTTGCAGATGACACAAAACTTTGTAAAATAATACAATGTGAGCAAGATATTACTTTGCTGCAGAAGGATTTAGATAGACTGGAGGACTGGGCGCTCAAATGGCAGATGAAATTTAATGTTGAAAAATGCAAAGTTATGCACTTCGGCGTAAAGAATACACAAGCAACGTATACCCTTAATGGAAGCGAATTAGGGATAACAACACACGAAAAGGACTTGGGAATTGTTATAGACAACAAACTATGCAACTATGTGCAATGTCAATCAGCAGTGGCCAAGGCCAGTAAGGTATTGTCATGCATGAAAAAGGGCATTCATTCTCGGGACGAGAATATCATTTTGCCTCTCTATAAATCACTGGTAAGACCACATATTGAATATGCTGTGCAATTTTGGGCACCTGTTCTAAAGAAGGATATCATGGAACTAGAGAAAGTGCAGAGGCGGGCTACAAAATTAATAAAAGGAATGGAACATATCAGCTATGAAGAAAGGTTAACAAATTTAAACCTATTTAGTTTAGAAAAACGTCGCCTGAGAGGGGATATGATAACATTATACAAATATATTCGGGGCCAATACAAACCATTGTGTGGAAATCTATTCACAAACCGGACTTTACATAGGACACGAGGCCATGCGTTTAGACTGGAAGAAAGAAGATTTCGTCTAAGGCAAAGAAAAGGTTTTTTTACTGTAAGAACAATCAGGATGTGGAATTCTCTGCCTGAAGAAGTGGTTTTATCAGAGTCCATACAGATGTTCAAACAGCTACTAGATGCATACTTGCAAAGACAGAATATTCAAGGATATAATCTTTCAATGTAGGGTAATAACTGCTTGATTCAAGGATAAATCTGACTGCCATTCTGGGGTCAATAAGGAATTTTTTGTCCTAGCTTGTTGCAAAATTGTGCTTCAAACTGGGTTTTTTTTATTTATTTTTTTTCTCTTTTGGATCAACAGCAAAAAACAGGTGTGAGGAAGGCTGAACTTGATGGACGCAAGTCTCTTTTCAGCTATCTAACTATGTAACTATGTAACATAAAACACATATACTAAATAACCTTTCCTAAAATGATGTAGGCTTACAAAACCATGGGGATCATAGATTCAGGGCATCAAGATAGACACAAGGAATTACTACTCATCGCAATGGCTTGGCTACAATCCCACTTACTGACACCAAGCTGAAAGGTAAATCTGCTACTCTGGTGACTCGGTCCCTCTAGTCACTATTCTCCAACCCTCGATTGTCAGCTGAATATTCAGGGAAGATTTATGGAAGCGTAATAACCAGACACACACTCTTTGCTTTCCAAAATCTTCTAATCATGTATTCAAGATGTTCCATATTTATACTGTACTTGTCACGAATATTGGTTACAAAAGGTTATAAAAAGGTTACACGAGATACATAAAAGAGGAAGTAGTTTCTGCTGTTACGTTCAATATTCAATAATCTATTCTTACAAAATATCACATGTACATTGTGGTTAAGCGTATCCTGTTACATAAAAACTGTTATAGCTTGTGACTTCCTTTCAGTTATGTTTTGTAAGCGGTTCTGCAAAAAGAGCTTGCTAATACATTTACAAAATAATTCAATTTATACAATACTGACAGATTAATGTTTAATATTCCTTCACCTCCTTGCCTATGCGTGGTTTCCTGTTTCCCAGAAGACTTCTTGTTCCTGACTCTGGCCTTGTTCCTGACTTCGCTGCTCTCCGTTCTCCTGATCCTGGCTCGTCTGACTACCTGCTTTGGTGTCTAACCCCTGCTTGCCTCCTGGACTTTGCTTTTGGTTATTAATTTATTTTTATTTATTAATAAAGGTGTTTTTTGCATATAGTTCTGTCTCTGTCTGGTTCCTGGTCCCTAACATTACGCAAGGGCCATGAATACAGATGGTACAGGCAATACACCTATACCTAAGCTATTTACTCGGTGGGACCAGCAGAACCACCGTTTGAACCAGTGTGTACATGCTCTCCAGACCCTCCTGATTCCTAATGCACGTCTGGATCCGGCACCCGGCCAGCCTGCGATTGCGGCCTCCTCTGACTCACTTCCTGTTCTAGCACTGGTTGTAGCCTCCAAACCTGTTGCGGCTAGAGGAATGACTGGGTCTGTCCCGCTCCCTCAGTATTTTGGGGGCAACCCAGTTCAGTGCAAAGAATTCGTAAATCAGGATACCTTGAAATGGTTCCCCAGGCATTTCCTACAGACAGAAGCAAAGTCCGGTTCATGATTTCTTTGCTGTCTGAAAAAGCCCTAGCTTGGGCAACACCTCTCTGGGAGGCAGAGAAGCCCATTATTTACTGTAATGGACCGTTTCACTTACAAGAGGATAAAACCCAGTTTAGGCGATAATCCCCTTTTTCCTAGACCAGCAGCTACTGCAATCACCAATCTCCCGAACTGCAAACTGTACGAATTCTGGAAACTCCCGAACTGGAAACACACGAACCCTGGAATCAGCCGAACAGGAAAAGCATACAATCCGCTTACACTCCTGGCAGTCAGCATACAATCCAATTCCCCCAAAAACGAGACGACACATCGGTTTGAGGGTCAAGCAGAATCTGAGGTCCTGGCACACCCAGCCTGGTTTTTATTACGGTTGTGCACATACAGGACACACCCAGGGGGAGGCATAAAATAACCAATCAAGTAACAGTACAACCCACACATCCCCTCCCCTCAGATAAGCAGTTAACATAATTTATTACATACAGTAAAAATACAGTTTCCACACATACTCTGTAACTTTAAAACCATACATCACATTCACATACAAATACATATCCACAATCAATCCATTCAGGGGAACAACATATTAAAAAATGGCATGAATCAGACCAGGGGTTCAAAAGTTAGTAAAAGTATCTTTTGTTCCCCCTGGCTGGCAGTATTTTAATCTGGCTCAATCAGGAAAAGTAAAACATCCCCACAATGCATCCTGGCTTCCTCCCTTCTGTAATCCAATTATCTCCCAGGTCAAAGACAAAACTCCATTACACATGTGGGGACCTAAATACAAGATTATGTTTTAAAATATATAAAGTTACTTTTTATACATTAAACACAGACATGTAACATATCCCCAGATAGCTCAGGTCTGCGTGCACATTATTAGGTGAATGGCACGCAGACCACACAAATACAGTTTAATTGCCATGGAGCCAAAGTCTTTCCCATAGTCTTTCATTATATGAATAGGCTCCATGGCATAGCTATCTGGGGGTATCACTGCTCACACAGGGCAAGTACCGAATGGCCCCACTGTGTTTAAAGGGCCAGAATGAGTGACATGCACTCTGTTAGGGCTGAATACGTTTTGTAAAAGGGCCCAATCTCCCAGGGCCATAGTCCAAAGGCAAGAGGCGGGCAAGCAGCCCCCTCCAAGGACACGTGGCGAGGTCGGTTTCGTCACACTTCTCCCCTTTACCTCCAGACTAACAGGGTATCTGACCTCCTGCCGGTCAGTGCCCTGGTTAGTCCAGCAACCCACCAACGAAGCACAAACAGCAGTACCTCCCACCCACAATAAATGTTTACTCCACCTGGATAAAGTAGCAGCTTGTCCAGGTTCAGGTTCCTCACCACGGCTGTGCAGAGAGCTGGTAGACTGCCTTGGTGGGTTGCTGAGTGGGCAGAGACCAGCGGTACTCTGCCCTGGTGCCAGCGCTACCACTGAAGTAGCCTGATTGGAGCCTGGTTGTGGGAGGGGGAGTACACAGCTCTGGGGCTGGGGGACAGGACCGACCATCTCTACCCCTTGGGCTGTAAGTGCAGAGACTATGGTCCCATCTGCACAGTTGCGGGGCTCAACATCTCCCCTTGGTGGGTTAGGCTGCCGCTGGAGAGAGGGTGTAACAAGCTCCTCTCTCTGGACTGTCAACTGCCACTGGGGAGAGGGGTTAACAGGCTCCTCTCCCTGACACTCTCTCTGCTGGTGGAGAGGGGGACCAGCTGTCTACCCTTTCATTATTTTGTCCTGCTGCTGGGGTGTGAGACTGACGGTCTCTGCTCTCTGCAGGACACACTGCCGCTGGGGAGGAAGGACGACACCTTCAGCTCCCTGGGGTACACACTGTTGCTGGGGAGGAAGGACGGCACCTTCAGCTCCCTGGGATACACACTGCCACTGGGGAGGAAGGATTGCACCTTCAGCTCCCTGGGGTACACACTGCCGCTGGGGAGGAAGGACGGCACCTTCAGCTCCCTGGGGTACACACTGCCGCTGGGGAGGAAGGACGGCACCTTCAGCTCCCTGGGATACACACTGCCGCTGGGGAGGAAGGATTGCACCTTCAGCTCCCTGGGGTACACACTGCCGCTGGGGAGGAAGGACGACACCTTCAGCTCCCTGGGATACACACTGCCGCTGGGGAGGAAGGACGGCACCTTCAGCTCCCTGGGATACACACTGCCGCTGGGGAGGAAGGACGGCACCTTCAGCTCCCTGGGATACACACTGCCGCTGGGGAGGAAGGATTGCACCTTCAGCTCCCTGGGGTACACACTGCCGCTGGGGAGGAAGGACGGCACCTTCTGCTCCCTGGGACACACACTGCCACTGGGGAGGAAGGACGGCACCTTCAGCTCCCTGGGATACACACTGCCGCTGGGGAGGAAGGATTGCACCTTCAGCTCCCTGGGGTACACACTGCCGCTGGGGAGGAAGGACGACTTCTTCAGCTCCCTGGGATACACACTGCCGCTGGGGAGGAAGGATTGCACCTTCAGCTCCCTGGGATACACACTGCCGCTGGGGAGGAAGGACGGCACCTTCAGCTCCCTGAGATACAATCTGCCGCTGGGAAGGAAGGACGACACCTTCAGCTCTCTGTGATACAATCTGCCGCTGGGGAGGAAGGACGGAACCTTTAGCTCCCTGTGATACAATCTGCCGCTGGGGAGGAAGGACGGCACCTTTAGCTCCCTGGGACTTACTCTGCCGCTGGGGAGGAAGGACGGCACCTTTAGCTCCCTGGGTTCTCCCGAACTGCAAACTGTACGAATTCTGGAAACTCCCGAACTGGAAACACACGAACCCTGGAATCAGCCGAACAGGAAAAGCATACAATCCGCATACACTCCTGGCAGTCAGCATACAATCCAACTCCCCCAAAAACGAGATGACACATCGGTTTGAGGGTCAAGCAGAATATGAGGTCCTGGCACACCCAGCCTGGTTTTTATTACGGTTGTGCACATACAGGACACACCCAGGGGGAGGCATAAAATAACCAATCAAGTAACAGTACAACCCACACATCCCCTCCCCTCAGATAAGCAGTTAACATAATTTATTACATACAGTAAAAATACAGTTTCCACACATACTCTGTAACGTTAAAACCATACATCACATTCACATAAAAATACATATCCACAATCAATCCATTCAGGGGAACAACATATTAAAAAAATGGCATGAATCAGACCAGGGGTTCAAAAGTTAGTAAAAGTATCTTTTGTTCCCCCTGGCTGGCAGTATTTTAATCTGGCTCAAACAGGAAAAGTAAAACATCCCCACAATGCATCCTGGCTTCCTCCCTTCTGCCCTGGAGATAATTGGAGAAGTAATCCAATTATCTCCCAGGTCAAAGACAAAACTCCATTACACATGTGGGGACCTAAATACAGGATTATGTTTTAAAATATATAAAGTTACTTTTTATACATTAAACACAGACATGTAACATATCCCCAGATAGCTCAGGTCTGCGTGCACATTATTAGGTGAATGGCACACAGACTAAACAAATACAGTTTAATTGCCATGGAGCCAAAGTCTTTCCCATAGTCTTTCATTATATGAATAGGCTCCATGGCATAGCTATCTGGGGGTATCACTGCTCACACAGGGCAAGTACCGAATGGCCCCACTGTGTTTAAAGGGCCAGAATGAGTGACATGCACTCTGTTAGGGCCGAATACGTTTTGTAAAAGGGCCCAATCTCCCAGGGCCATAGTCCAAAGGCAAGAGGCGGGCAAGCAGCCCCTCCAAGGACACGTGGCGAGGTCGGTTTCGCCACATTTACAATTACCCTAAATTTGTTGTGTCCTTTAAAAAGGTTTTTGATATTTCAGCTCGCTAATGCACAGGGCACAAGAACAATTGTCGAGTATGCCAGTGAATTTCGTACCATGGCAGCAGAGGGTGGCTGGAACAACAAGACTCTCGTGGCTGCCTTTTCACATGGTCTCTCCGATGTTATTAAGGATGAGACTGCAACCAGAGAATTACCAAAAGATCTCGAGGAACTGATATCCTTTGTCATCCTCATTGATATCAGACTCCGAGAGAGATCCTCATCCTGAAAGTGCCTGCAGAGGCCTCCTGTATATTTGGCACCAAGCTTTTCTTCCCCACCCAAGCCTCCCTCAACTCCCATGCCTCCTGGTCTTGAGTCCTCTGGTGGTGTGGAGCCGAGGCGCTTAGGCTTCTCACGCCTCTCTGTCGAGCAGAAGGCCTTTAGGAGGAGGGAAAGCTTGTGCCTATACTGTGGACACAAGATCACCTGTTAAAGTCTTGCCTGATTCATCCAGTAAAATGCCCGCACCTAAGATACTGTCAGTGGCAGATCTTGGATGGTCTTTCTGCAAGCCTATTATCCTCTCCAGGCCTGATTCATCCATTAAAATCCGGGCATTGCTTGATTCTAGGGCCGCAGGCTTTTTTATAGATTGTGCATTTGCATCGGAACACTCTATACCCTTACAGCCTCACAACTCTCCACTAGCTTTCAAAGCCATTGATGGCAGACCAATACAGCCAACCCACGTAACCCATGAGACTGTGCCCATATCTTTGGCTGTAGGGGCTCTACATCACGAGATGATCCAACTCCAGGTCATTTCCTCTCCATATTACCCGGTTGTTTTGGTATACCCTTGGCTAAAGGAAGCAAAACCCCACAACTGATTGGCGCAAATCTGAGATATTATCAGCAATGCACATTTTCTTGTCTCCGGAAACCGGTCAAAGTTTTGGGCACATTTTCTGCCTCTTCGTTACCCGCTGAGTACCAAGAATTCCAAGATGTATTTGACAAGGGTCAGGCCAGTGTTCTGCCACCACACCATCCTTATGACTGTGGTATCGAACTCCAACCTGATGCCATTCTTCCTCATGGCCGCATTTACCCGATGTCTGTAGCAGAGAATCAAGCCATGGAGGAGTATGTTACCGATGCATTGTCAAGGGGATTCATTCGGAAGTCCTCTTCTCCTACTGGGGCCGGCTTTTTCTTTGTGAAAAAGAAGAGTGGCACGTTAAGACCCTGTATCGACTATTGTATTACTATTAAGAATGCCTACCCCATTCCATTGATCATGGAGTTATTTGACCGTCTCAAGGGAGCAACGGTCTTCACTAAACTTGATCTGAGAGGGGCATATAATCTTGTCAGGATAAAGAGGGCCACGAATGGAAAACCGCATTTAACACCAGGAGAGGGCCTTATGAATACCTAGTAATGCCCATTGGTTGGCAATGCTCCGGCGGTTTTCCAGGAATTTTAAAATGACGTCCTGCTGCAGCACTATGCTTCAGCAATGTGTGGTAGTTTATCTCGATGATATTCTTATCTATTCCACATGTCTCGAGAACCATCATGCAGACATTTCTCGTGTTCTACAGAGACTCAGAGAAAATAATCTTTTCAGTAAATTGGAGAAATGTGAGTTCAACTGCTTACACAACACATTCTTGGGCTACGTTATTTCAGATGCTGGATTCTCTACGGACCCAGAGAAACGTCCTGCTGTACTACAATGGCATCGACCTACGGGTCTTTTCTCTATACAGCATTTTCTTGGCTTTGCCAATTATTCCCAGAAGTTCATACGCAACTTTTCTTTCTTGGTTAAACCTCTCATGGATATGACCAGGAGAGATGGTGATCCACAAAATTGGTCACAGGAAGCCATTACTGCCTTTGAGTCTCTCAAAGTCGCCTTTGCTGCAGGTCCAATACTGGCACACCCTAACCCTGCCTTACCATTCATTCTTGAAGTCGATGTGTCTGAGAAAGGAGTAGGCACCCTCCTGTCTCAACGTCCTAACCCAGAGAGCTCCATGCATCCGTGCGGGTATTTCTCAAAGAAATTGAACACGGCGGAATGCAATTACCAGATTGGTGATAGAGAACTTTTAGCTATAATTTTAGCTCTCAAAGGCACTTTCTTGAAGGTACTTCAGTGCCAATTATCATCCTCACAGATTACAAGAATCTTACATATTTTTCCGAAGCTAAGCAGCTTCCCCCCCCGGCAAGCTAGATGGGCTCTCTTCCTATCAAGATTCAATTATGTGGCCTGGTACTAAAAACATTCGGGCTTTTGCCTTGTCTCGACAATTCTCTCCTCCATCTAGAGATGAGATAACCCCTACTCCTGTGATTCCTCTGGACCATATACTGGCCACCATCCGTACTAACCTCACCTCACCCCTAGGCGAGGAGATTCTGGCTGCACAAATTAATGCTCCTCCAGAGAAACCTAATGGCCGTCGTTTTGTACCTATTCATCTCCGTACTAAACTATTAAGTACATATCACAACCCCAAAGCAGCTAGACATCCAGGCAAAAAACAGTTAATCTGGTCCGTCTCTCGGCAATTTTGGTGGCCTAGTTTCCATTCGGATGTCACTGCTTTTGTAGCTGCCTGTCCTGTATGCACTCAAAATAAAACCTCACAACACCCTCCAGTAGGTCTTCTGCAAACCATTACCTAATGGTGAACGCCCTGGACTCACTTGTCCATGGATTTTATCGTAGATCTTCTGATCTTCCATGGCAATACAGTCGTTCTCATGGTTGTTGACTGATTCTCTAAGAAGTCGCATTGCATTCCCTTGAAAAAACTACCAACTTCTCAAGAACTTGCAACAATTTTCGCTCGGGAGGTCTTTCGTTTGCATGGGATACCCAAAGTAATAATCTCAGATAGGGGTAGCCAGTTTGTGTCCAGATTTTGGAGAGCTTTGTGTACACAAATGGGAATTCAGCTTTCCTGCCCCTCGGCCTACCACCCACAATCCAATGGTGCCGCGGAACGAGTTAACCAAGCCTTGGAACAGTTTCTGCATTGCTACATTTCTGACCATCAGAACAACTGGTCTGATCTGCTACCCTGGGCGGAGTTTGCCCAAAATAGTGTGATTAATGCCTCTTCCCGGCTATCTCTGTTCTTGGTGAACTATGGGTTTCAACCGTCCATGTTGCCTGATACGTTCATGACACAAGGGATACCGGCATCGGAGGAACATCTCAGGGAACTTCGTTCCACTTGGGTGCAGGTACAGAACTCTTTACAACGCGCAATGCAGAACTACAAACTCCAGGCCGACCGCAGACGACCTTCCTGCGCCTACCTATCAGGTCAGAGAGAGGGTCTGACTGTCTTCCCGCAACCTACGGCTCCGTGTTCCCTCACAAAAACTGTCACTCTGCTACGTTGGGCCATTTTGTATACTTCGAAGGGTTAACCCTGTAGCTTATGCACTTGACCTTCCTGCTAGCATGCGCATCTCAAATGTATTTCATGTTTCCCTCTTGAATCCCTTGGTATGTAATCGTTACACCCAGGGGCGGACTGAGAACCCTTAGGTCCCCCGGGCAAAATAAATCAAGGGCCCCCATACTCCGCAGCAAGCGCCACCCATTTCCCGCCTCCATGCACCGCCTCCAGCCACACCCTACACAATCTTTAGACACAAGGAACAAAAGTGCAATAATCCCTTCAAGGCCCCAGTAGAGACTACAATTGAGGGCTAATGGGCCATGGAGGGGGGTCTTTCTAGCAGAGGCTATCTCAGTGTCCTTTAGAGAGTGTGTTAGAAAGAATACCCTCCAGGCCCTATTAGAGACTACAATGGAGTCTAATAGGCTTGGAAGGGGGTCTTTCTAACAGAGGCCATCTCAGTGTCCCTGCTGGAAACAGTCGCCTCCAGGCCCCAGTAGAGAATACAATTGAGGGCTAATGGGCCATGGAGGGGGGGAGCATTCTAGCAGAGGCTATCTCAGTGTCCTTTAGAGAGTGTGTTAGAAAGAATTTCCTCCAGGTCCCATTAGAGACCACAATGGAGTCTAATGGGGCCTGGAGGGGGGTCTCTCCAACACTCTGGTTCCTATTCACAATATAGCAACACAACATAGCTCGCTGATACCTAGGCCAAGTTGGCTCCTCTTACCTTAATTACTGTTACTGGCTGACAATCTGTGGGCTTGCTGGAAGGCTGTGGGCTTACTGGCTGCGGCTGGCAGGCTGTGGGCTTGCTGGCAGGCTGTGGGCTTGCTGGCTACTGCCGGCAGGCTGTGGGCTTGCTGGCTGCGGCTGGCAGGCTGTTGGCTTGCTGGCTGCGGCTGGCAGGCTGTGGCTTGCTGGCTGTGGCTTGCTGGCTGGCAGGCTGTGGCTTGCTGGCTGCGGTTGGCAGGCTGTGGGTTTGCTGGCTTTAAGCCTAACTGGTGGCCTGTGGGCTGGCTGGCTGGCTACTGGTCAGCCTGTGGGCTGGCTGGCTGGCTGGCCGGCCTGTGGGCTGGCTGGCTTGCTGGCTACTGGGGCACTCGTAGATTATTTAAAGAAATAATCCATGCACAATAACCACTACTGCTCTGTGTAGTCGTTATGGTGCCAGGAGGGCCGGGCCCCCCTCCTAGAGTAAGTAGTCAAACCGTTTAAGAACAGTTTGACAACTTACCTGGGGTCTGCTGGGATATGAGGCTGTAGTAGGGTATAGGAGCAGTGGTGCAATGTGTAAGGGGTGCAGTGTGTGTGTGAAAGGTTCAGTGTGTGTGAGGGGGTGTAGTGTGTGAATGTGTAGGGTGTGTGGGGCAATGTGTGTACGAGGGGGCTGTGTATGTGTGTGGCAATGTTAGTATGGGGGGCTGTGTGTGTATGGGTGGGCAGTGTATGTGTGTGAGGCAATGTGTGTAAATGTGTATGGTGTGTGGGGGCAGTGTGTTTATTGGGCTAGAGTTTACTCTCGCAAGAGCCGTAACGTTGCCGTGGTAACCGCGGCAACGATCTGTGCTCGCGCAAGAAGGACCCAGAGGAGCTGCAGGCTGAGCTCCCGGGTCCTCTCTTCCTCCCTCCCCTGCCGGCTGCCCGCACGGTGCCTGCGGACAGGGAAGGGGGCAATTGCCCTCCTCTTACTACCCCCTCCCCCTCTTCTTACCCCCTTCCTACTCCCACTCTCTTCTTACCCCCCTTCTTACTCTCCCCCTCTTCTTACTCCCCCCTCCCCCTCTTCTTACTCCCCCCTCCCCCTCTTCTTACTCCCCCCTTTCTCTTTTACTCCCCCCTCCCCCTCTTCTTACCCCCTTCTTACTCCCCCCCTCCCTTCTTACTCCCCCCTCCCTTCTTACTCCCCCTCTCTTCTTACCCCCTCTCTTCTTACCCCCTCCCTCTCTTCTTACCCCCCTCCCTCTCTTCTTAACCTCCCTCCTCTTACCCCCCTCCCTCTCTCTTTTAACCCCCTCTCTCTTTTTACCCCCTCTCTTTTTACCCCCTCTCTTTTAACCCCCCTCTCTTTTAACCCCCTCTCTCTTTTAACCCCCTCTCTCTTTTAACCCCCCCTCTCTTTTAACCCCCCCTCTCTTTTAACCCCCCCTTTTACCCCCTTCTCTCTTTTAACCCCCCTCTCTCTTTTACCCCCCTCTCTCTTTGAACCCCCCTCCCTCTCTCTTTTAACCCCCCTCCCTCTCTCTTTTAACCCCCCCTCCCTCTCTTTTACACCCCCCCCTCTCTTTTAACCCCCCTCTCTCTTTTAACCCCCCCTCCCTCTCTCTTTTAACCCCCCCTCCCTCTCTCTTTTAACCCCCCTCTCTCTTTTAACCCCCACCCCCCCTCCCTCTCTCTTTTTACCCCCACCCCCCCTCCCTCTCTCTTTTTACCCCCACCCCCCCCTCCCTCTCTCTTTTTACCCCCACCCCCCCCTCCCTCTCTCTTTTTACCCCCACCCCCCCCTCCCTCTCTCTTTTTACCCCCACCCCCCCTCCCTCTCTCTTTTTACCCCCACCCCCCCTCCCTCTCTCTTTTTACCCCCTCCCCTGTAGCGTGGCCGAGCTGCACTCCGGTCCGCGGTGCCCGGCCGGAGTGATAGGAAGGTGCACACTGTGCACCTTCCTGTCAGTCCGGCCGGGTACAGGAAACAGAAACTTCTGTTCCGCGCGGAACAGGAGTTTCTGTTTCCTGTACTCGGCCGGACTGACAGGAAGGTGCACACTCAGTGTGCACCTTCCTATCACTCCGGCCGGGCACCGGACCGCACAGCAGCTCGGCCACGCTACAGGGGAGGTGAGGTGAGGTGAGAAGCTGCAGCCGCCTGAGCGCTCTTAAGAGAGCGCTCAGGCGGCTGCAGCATTTAAAGGGGCGGCCGGGCCCCCTGATGGCGGGCCCCCCTCCCGGCCGGGCCCTCGGACCATGTCCGAAGTGCCCGACCGGTCAGTCCGCCCCTGGTTACACCACCTCAGTGCCACGTCCACGTCCTGTTCTGGTTGATCATGAGGGATATGAAATACGCAGCATCATTGACTCACGAGTGTTCAGAGGACAGATCCATTCTTGGTGCACTGGAGAGGGGGAGGTACTGTCAGGGTTTCTTTGCTGTTTTAAACAGCAACCCTTCCTTTTTCTGTGTCTGAGTTTTCAGTTGGTTTTAACGATCAGCTCCTTTAGTAATGTTGCCACAGTTACTCACCTGATAGTAGTAACCAGCCCTGCTGCTAATCAGTGCAGCCTATTTAAGCAGCAAATCCCAGTACCTCCTTGCCCTTGCGTGGTTTCCTGTTTCCCAGAAGACTCCTGGTTCCTGTGTGTTCCTGGTTCCTGACTCTGGCCTTGTTCCTGACTAAGGTGCTCTCCGTTCTCCTGATCCTGGCTCGTCTGACTACCCGCTTTGGTGCCTGACCCCTGCTTGCCTCCTGGACTTTGCTTTTGGTTATTACTTTATTTTCTATTTATTAATAAAGGTGTTTTTGCAACTAGTTCTGTCGCTGTTTGGTTCCTGGTCCCTAACAGTCACAAACACTGGCCAAAGTTAGCATTCATATTCATAAAAAATTTTTCACACACAAACAAATATAAATGCTAGCTTTGGCCAGTGTTCACAACTACTAAAGTGACTACTAAAAAAGACTGGACTTACCCCATATTGAATTTATCTACTTTTGTAAATGATATGCGATCACGGTGGTAATTCTAATTTGGGCTATGATACAGTGTGAAAGGCAACATAATGTCAGTAAATACTGGGATCCGTTATGCAGAGTGTAATAGAATAGTAACGTATACTGGACCTTAGAATTCCTGCATTGACGTCACGAGGATAGAGAGTAAACAGGGACAAGTTGAGGTCAGGGGAGCCAGAAGTCAAGAATAGCGAGGGTACAAAAGCCGAGTCAAAGGGTAACAGAAGGAAGAGTAGTTAAACAAGCCAAAGTCAAAACCAAGAATACAATACAAGAATATAACGCGCTATTGGGACTGTAAGAACCACAACAGGGCAAAGTGCTATGGGTGAACCAGCCTTTTATAGTCTGTTTTTTTAATTTTAAAGCCACGCCCCCAAAACAGTCGAATTATGACGTTTTGGTTGGCCGTGACGTCGGCACGCAAATACCGCGGTGACGTCATTTAAATTGTGACGTTGGCATTCGCGTGCCGCGTCATAACATGGCAGAGCCACAGCTGCCGTCGTTGGAACCGCTGGAAGGAAGCCTGGGACTGGATCCATCTCCTCTTGCAAACAGTCCCCAACCCAGGTAAGCATAGCAGATACCCTGACACATTACCAGTCTGGTAAATTTCAATGTGCATAAACTGAAAAATGAGCCATGCTATATTTGACCCTAGAACTTTTCAAAACACCATAAAACCTGTACATGGGGAGTACTGTTGTACCCGTGAGATATCGCTGAATACAAATATGTGCATTTTATTGCAGTAAAAACTAACTGTATTATGACATTCACAGTTTAAGGGACACTATAGTCACCCAGACCACTTCAGCTCAATGAAGTGGTCTGGGTTCCAGGTCCCTCAGGTTTTAACCCTTCAGATGCAAACATAGCAGTTTCAGAAAAAACAGCTATGTTTACATTTGGGGTTAAGCCAGCCTCTAGTGGCTGTCTTTCGGACAGCCACTAGAGGCGCATCTGCGATGCTGGAGGCATACTATGCCTCCATCGCGCACAGCGTCCATATGAAAGCATTGAGAAATGCTTTCCTAATGGCACTTTGAATGCGCGTGCGGCACTGCCGCGCATGCGCATTCGGCTCCGCTGATGTCAGACGGGGGAGCCCGGCACTGGATTAAGGTAAGCTTCTCAGTGCCACGGGAGGGGGGACCCTGAAGGTGGGGGAACCCTCAGGGCACTATAGTGTCAGGAAAACCGCTTTGTTTTCCTGACACTATAGTGATCATTTAACATGCCATACAGAACTAAAAGAATAAAAAAAAAACTATTTTCTCACACTTTTTTAGATTTTATTCATAATAAAAGTTTTATAGTTTTGTTGTAGTCGTTGTGGGTGCCCCTTTTAACATGGTAGAAGGGGAGCCCTGCAAGCATATTATGGTGGCTGTTTCACCGCAATATGTAATTCCATCACGCACAACTTTTAGCAGGAACATAGTGCCCTCACTCTACCGTTCCTGTGTTGCGGTGTTGAAGGAGCATCTGGCAAAGGCTGGTGGCTAGTGATGTACCGAACTGTTCGCTGGTGAATAGTTCCCGGCGAACATAGCGTGTTCGCGTTCGCCACGGCGGGCGAACACATGCGCGGTTCGATCCGCCCCCTATTCGTCATCATTTAGTAAACTTTGACCCTGTGCCTCACAGTCAGCAGACACATTCCAGACAATCAGCAGCAGACCCTCCCTTCCAGACCCTCCCACCTCCTGTACAGCATCCATTTTAGATTCATTCTGAAGCTGCATTCTTAGATAGAGGAGGGAAAGTGTAGCTGCTGCTCATTTGATTGGGAAATGTATAGCTAGGCTAGTGTATTCAGTGTCCACTACAGTCCTGAAGGACTCATCTGATCTCTGCTGTAAGGACAGCACCCCAAAAAGCCCTTTTTAGGGCTAGAACATCAGTCTGCTTTTTTTTTTCCTGTGTAATCTAATTGCAGTTGCCTGCCTGCCAGCTTCTGTGTCAGGCTCACAGTGGATACTGTGCCCACTTGCCCAGTGCCACCAATCATATCTGGTGTCACAATAGCGTGCATTTAAAAACAAAAAATGTTTTTTCACTGTTATAGATTGAATAGCAGTTAGTTGTCTGCAAGCGTCTGTGTGTCAGGCCAACAGCGTGTACTCTGCAAACCGCTGCCAGTGCACAGTGTCACTCATATCTGGTGTCACAATAGCGTGCATTTTAAAAAAAACAAAAAACTTTTTTTTCACTGTAATAGATTGAATAGCAGTTAGTTGTCTGCAAGCGTCTGTGTGTCAGGCCAACAGCGTGTACTCTACCAACCTCTGCCAGTGCACATTGCCACTCAAATCTGGTGTCACAATAGCGTGCATTTAAAACCAAAAAACTTTTTTCTCTATTATTGATTGAATAGCAGTTAGTTGTCTTCAAGCGGGTGTGTCAGGCCTACAGCGTGTACTCTGCCAACCTCTGCCAGTGCACATTGCCACTCTTATCTGGTGTCGCAATAGATTGCCTTTAAAAACCCAAAAACTTTTTTCACTGTTATAGATTGAATAGCAGTTAGTTGTCTGCAAGCAGGTATCAGGCCTACAGCGTGTACTCTGCCAACCTCTGCCAGTGCACATTGCCACTCATATCTGGTTTCACAATAGCGTGCATTTAAAACCAAAAAACTTTTTTCACTGTTATAGATTGTCTTCAAGCGGGTGTGTCAGGCCTACAGCGTGTACTCTGCCAACCTCTGCCAGTGCACATTGCCACTCTTATCTGGTGTCGCAATAGATTGCCTTTAAAAACCAAAAAACTTTTTTCACTGTTATAGATTGAATAGCAGTTAGTTGTCTGCAAGCAGGTATCAGGCCTACAGCGTGTACTCTGCCAACCTCTGCCAGTGCACATTGCCACTCATATCTGGTTTTACAATAGCGTGCATTTAAAACCAAAAACTTTTTTCACTGTTATAGATTGAATAGCAGTTAGTTGTCTTCAAGCGGGTGTGTCAGGCCTACAGCGTGTACTCTGCCAACCTCTGCCAGTGCACATTGCCACTCCTATCTGGTGTCACAATAGCGTGCATTTAAAACCAAAAAACTTTTTTCACTATTATAGATTGAATAGCAGTTAGTTGTCTTCAAGCGGGTGTGTCAGTCCTACAGCGTGTACTCTGCCAACCTCTGCCAGTGTACATTGCCACTCTTATCTGGTGTCGCAATAGATTGCATTTAAAAACCCAAAAACTTTTTCACTGTTATAGATTGAATAGCAGTTAGTTGTCTGCAAGCGGGTGTCAGGCCTACAGCGTGTACTCTGCCAACCTCTGCAAGTGCACATTGCCACTCATATCTGGTTTCACAATAGCGTGCATTTAAAACCAAAAAACTTTTTTCACTGTTATAGATTGAATAGCAGTTAGTTGTCTTCAAGCGGGTGTGTCAGGCCTACAGCGTGTACTCTGCCAACCTCTGCCAGTGCACATTGCCACTCATATCTGGTGTCACAATAGCGTGCATTTAAAACCAAAAAACTTTTTTTACTGTTATAGATTGAATAGCAGTTAGTTGTCTTCAAGCGGGTGTCAGGCCTACAGCGTGTACTCTGCCAACCTCTGCCAGTGCACATTGCCACTCCTATCTGGTGTCACAATAGCGTGCATTTAAAACCAAAAAACTTTTTTCACTGTTATAGATTGAATAGCAGTTAGTTGTCTTCAAGCGGGTGTGTCAGGCCTACAGTGTGTACTCTGCCAACCTCTGCCAATGCACATTGTCACTCATATCTGGTGTCACAATAGCGTAGATTTAAAACCCAAAAACTTTTTTCACTGTTATAGATTGAATAGCAGTTAGTTGTCTTCAAGCGTGTGTGTCAGGCCTACAGCATGTACTCTGCCAACCTCTGCCAGTGCACAGTGCCACTCATATCTGGTGTCACAATAGTGTACATTTAAAAACCCAAAAATGTTTTTCACTGTTATAGATTGAATAGCAGTTAGTTGTCTTCAAGCGGGTGTGTCAGGCCTACAGCGTGTACTCTGCCAACCTCTGCCAATGCACAGTGTCACTCATATCTGGTCTGGTATGAGAATAGCGTGCATTTATAACCCAAAAACATTTTTCACTGTTATAGATTGAATAGCAGTTAGTTGTCTTCAAGGGGGTGTCAGGCCTACAGCGTGTACTCTGCCAACCTCTGCCAATGCACATTGCCACTCATATCTAGTGTCACAATAGCGTGCAAATGTGTTGGCGGCATTGAAGTTGGGCAAGTTGACACATGTGCCGTCCATGGCACATGTGTGTAATCTGATCGTACAGCGCTTTGTGCATACGTACACAGGCTTACAGGACGTCCTGAAGCAGGCCAGGAAGGTGTGTGGCCATTTCAGGCGTTCCTACACGGCCATGGCGCACTTTGCAGATATCCAGCGGCGAAACAACATGCCAGTGAGGCGCTTGATTTGCGACAGCCCGACACGTTGGAATTCAACACTCCTAATGTTCGAGCGCCTGCTCCAACAAGAAAAGGCCGTTAATAAATATTTGTATGACCGGGGTGCTAGGACAGCCTCCGGGGAGCTGGGAATTTTTTTGCCACGTTACTGGACGCTCATGCGCAATGCCTGTAGGCTCATGCGTCCTTTTGAGGAGGTGACAAAACTAGTCAGTCGCACCGAAGGCACCATCAGCGACATCATACCATTTGTTTTCTTCCTGGTGCGTGCCCTGCGAAGAGTGCTGGATCAGGCCATAGATGAGCGTGTAGAGGAAGAAGAAGAGTTGTGGTCACCATCACCACCAGAAACAGCCTTATCAGCATCGCTTGCTGGACCTGCGGCAACGCTGGAAGAGGATTGTGAGGAAGAGGAGTCAGAGGAGGAATGTGGCTTTGAGGAGGAGGAGGAAGACCAACCACAACAGGCATCCCAGGGTGCTCGTTGTCACCTATCTGGTACCCGTGGTGTTGTACGTGGCTGGAGGGAAGAACATACCTTCATTGAGATCACTGAGGAGGAGGAACGGGAAATGAGTAGCTCGGCATCCAACCTTGTGCAAATGGAGTCTTTCATGCTGTCGTTCCTGTTGAGGGACCCTCGTATAAAAAGGCTGAAGGAAAACGACCTGTACTGGGTGTCCACGCTACTAGAAATGTTACCAAATTACAACAAGTCGGAAAGGATGCAGCATTTGCAATATAAATTAAAAAGTATGCTTTACACAGCGTATAAGGGTGATGTCACAGCACAACGGGAATCTAACAGGGGAAGAGGTGAAAGTAATCCTCCTCCTCCCACGACCACGCCGGCAAGGACAGGATGCTTTAACCCCTTAAGGACCAAACTTCTGGAATAAAAGGGAATCATGACATGTCACACATGTCATGTGTCCTTAAGGGGTTAAAGACGTGTTGTTGATGGAGGACATGCGGAGCTTTTTAAGTCCTACGCATCGCCACAGCCCTTTCGGGATCCACCCACAGAGAACGACTCGACCGACAGGTAGCACACTACCTCGCCTTAACTGCAGATATCGCCACTCTGAGGAGCGATGAACCCCTTGACTACTGGGTGTGCAGGCTTGACCTGTGGCCTGAGCTCCCAATTTGCGATAGAACTTCTGGCCTGCCCCGCTTCAAGTGTCCTGTCAGAAAGGACCTTCAGTGCAGCAGGAGGTATTGTCACTGAGAAGAGAAGTCGCCTAGGTCAAAAAGTCTAGATTACCTCACCTTTATTAAGATGAATGAGGAATGGATCCCAAAGGGACTGACAGTGGGCGATACATTTGACTAAAAAAGGCCTGATGAGATGAGCTGCCTTGGGCTAAAAATGGTGACCCTATGTAGGAGGAACAGTCACTATTCTGCTCTGTGTAAGTGTGTATCAGGGTCCCTGAGGACAGGTGTCAATCCATATCTGCCAAGTGACCCTATGTAGGGGGAACAGTCCCTATTCTGCTCTGTGTCAGTGTGTATCAGGGTCTCTGAGGACAGGTGTCAATCCATATCTGCCAAGTGACCCTATGTAGGGGGAACAGTCCCTATTCTGCTCTGTGTCAGTGTGTATCAGGGTCTCTGAGGACAGGTGTCAATCCATATCTGCCAAGTGACCCTATGTAGGGGGAACAGTCCCTATTCTGCTCTGTGTCAGTGTGTATCAGGGTCCCTGAGGACAGGTGTCAATCCATATCTGCCAAGTGACCCTATGTAGGGGGAACAGTCCCTATTCTGCTCTGTGTCAGTGTGTATCAGGGTCTCTGAGGACAGGTGTCAATCCATATCTGCCAAGTGACCCTATGTAGGGGGAACAGTCCCTATTCTGCTCTATGTCAGTGTGTATCAGGGTCCCTGAGGACAGATGTCAATCCATAAATGCCAAGTGACCCTATGTAGGGGGAACAGTCCCTATTCTGCTCTGTGTCAGTGTGTATCAGGGTCCCTGAGGACAGGTGTCAATCCATATCTGCCAAGTGACCATATGTAGGGGGAACAGTCCCTATTCTGCTCTGTGTCAGTGTGTATCAGGGATCCTTAGGATAGGTGTCAATCCATATCTGCCAAGTGACCCTATGTAGGGGGAACAGTCCCTATTCTGCTCTGTGTCAGTGTGTATCAGGGTCTTTGAGGACAGGTGTCAATCCATATCTGCCAAGTGACCCTATGTAGGGGGAACAGTCCCTATTCTGCTCTGTGCCAGTGTGTATCAGGGTCTCTGAGGACAGGTGTCAATCCATATCTGCCAAGTGACCCTATGTAGGGGGAACAGTCCCTATTCTGCTCTGTGTCAGTGTGTATCAGGGTCCCTGAGGACAGGTGTCAATCCATATCTGCCAAGTGACCATATGTAGGGGGAACAGTCCCTATTCTGCTCTGTGTCAGTGTGTATCAGGGATCCTTAGGATAGGTGTCAATCCATATCTGCCAAGTGACCCTATGTAGGGGGAACAGTCCCTATTCTGCTCTGTGTCAGTGTGTATCAGGGTCTTTGAGGACAGGTGTCAATCCATATCTGCCAAGTGACCCTATGTAGGGGGAACAGTCCCTATTCTGCTCTGTGCCAGTGTGTATCAGGGTCTCTGAGGACAGGTGTCAATCCATATCTGCCAAGTGACCCTATGTAGGGGGAACAGTCCCTATTCTGCTCTGTGTCAGTGTGTATCAGGGTCCTTGAGGACAGGTGTCAATCCATATCTGCCAATTGACCCTATGTAGGGGGAACAGTCTCTATTCTGCTCTGTGTCAGTGTGTATCAGAGTCTCTGAGGACAGGTGTCAATCCATATGTCAAGGTGTCAATCCATATGTCAAGGTGTCAATATGTCATATGTCAGGTGTCAATCCATATCCATTGTGATTTAGGAATGTTAGGTGATTTATGCCCTTTATGGATTAAAACCAGACTCTGCATCAACTGTGTATTTTCCATGGAAGTTTTGCCATGGTTCCCCCACCGGCATGCCACAGTCCAGGTGTTAGTCCCCTTGAAACAACTTTTCCATCACTATTGTGGCCAGAAAGAGTCCCTGTGGGTTTTAAAATTCGCCTGCCCATTGAAGTCTATGGCGGTTCGCCCGGTTCGCCGGTTCGCGAACGTTTGCGGAAGTTTCGCGAACCGAAAATTTAATGTTCGCGACATCACTACTGGTGGCCAGTCAGTGCACTTCACAACTGATTTGTGGAGTGCTCCTAGTGGACAGCATGCTTTCCTGTCCTTGACAGGACATTGGTGGCAGCCCAAGGTGTCAGGAGATGTCACCACGTCATGCACAGAGAGCAAGCACTGCTCCTTCCTCCTCCATGCTTAGATGATGGACGAACAACATACCTCAGCTATTTTGCAGGTACTAAAAAAGATGGTAGTGCAGTGGGTAGGACACCAGGCAAACACACAGATGGGTTTTGTGGTGACTGACGGAGCAGCAAACATGGTGAAGCCTCTCCGTGATGGTAGCTTTTTAGCCGTGCGTTGCTCAGCTCATATCCTTCATTTAGTAGTGAAGGCTGCTATTGAAAACGAAAGTAGTGGACGGTTGGCAACCCTGCTTGAGAAATGCAGAAAGATTGCTGGCCACTTCCACCGTAGCGTGAAGGATAGCCAGCTCCTGAGAAATGAGCAAAAGAAGGCAGGCATTGACCAGCATCGTCTCAAGCAAGATGTAGGGACTAGGTGGAACTCCACTTTGGAGATGCTGGAGCGCATCCTGGAGCAGCAGAAAGCAATCAATGCCATGTCCTATGAGCATTACATCGGGATCGATAGCCCCTTAGTCAGGGAGGATTGGTTAATGATTGGGCAGCTATTGGCAGTCCTTAGGCCATTCAGGGATGTTACGGAGAATTTAAGCCAAGAAAATGCCCACCCACCTCTCAAATAAGCTGAGTCGCTTAATTTCTAAAAAGGAAGTGGTACCTGGTGGCCAACTACTTGGTGATGTTGCTGCATTTGTTAGGAGGCTCGAGGAGAAACTAACACGTAGGTTCAATGAGCGCATGGAGTCCTGCCAATAGTTGATGCTTGTGTGACCCAAGAATAAAGGTCAAGATGGCACTCCACATGAATTCCCTGACTGCTTGGAGGGATAAATTGATTGACAGGGTGCGTGATGTGCAAAGAAAGACGATAAGGTTGTTTGAGGAAGAAGAGCTGGAGGAGCCTGATAGTGTAGCACCATTATCTACCAGTGTAAGCAGCACTGCTCAGTCCACTGGAGCAGCTGCGTTTTCGGCAGAAGCCCTGGATACTATTGTGGGACCCACTATGGTTCCTTCAAGAAAAGGAAGTAGTGCTGAAGAGATGGTGAAGGCTTTCCTTGGTGAACCACCTATGCCCCCTTCTACAGATCTTTTGAGCTTTTGGGATGAGAAAAGGGATGTGTGGCCTGCTCTCTCTCTGTTAGCCCAAGAGCTCCTTTCTTGTCCCCCAACCACTGTCCAGAGTGAACGTGTGTTTTCTGTTATGGGAAACATACTTTGCCCTCAGCGGTCCCAACTGGCACTGCGGCTTATGGAGCAAATGGCTTTCCTAAAAGTCAATCTGCCCAAGTTGGGTTACCCCACTCTTAGCTTTGACACAGATCAAATTACTTTGTCTATACCCTCCATCTGTTTTTCTCTCTTTTGTCATTATTCTATACTTCTACGTTAAGCCCGGCCACTCTAAGGACCGGTAAAACGTTTACTATCTTTCCTTAGTAGATATCTGTGTCTCAGGTTTGCGTGTTGGGATATACCTTCCTTGACAGTGTTTTCTCTTCTGTTTAATCGTTCACTCAACCCCACTTTATGACGTACTCCTTATTGATTGACCACACTACACGTGGCTAATTTATTATGCACCCAACGACTACTATGATTGGTCCAAGTATTGTTCTATCTACACACGGGCTCCTATTTAAATCCTTCTAGGAATCAGTCACTTGTTTTCTCCTGAGGAAGGCGCCATGTTAGCGCTGAAACGCGCTTTGGGTTTTGGGCTTCAAGTTCTTTTTTTTTATTTTCTTTTTTTTTTACTCACGTAACTCACTATGGAATGGGTGTTTGTTGTTTGTTTACCTTAATTTATTGATTTATTTAGTTTTTTTTATGTATCCTACTAGCTAGTTGTTTAAAAATAAAAAGCATTCAGAGAGGCAGTATCCAATTCATACCACACCCACTACTTTATAATACAAAATTAGTTTTTCTTCTTCTGAGTTCTGAACAAACTTGCATATATCATTGCTCTTAATTTATTGAATTGATCTAAAGAAATAGTGTGCTGGGTTGTATAATTGTTTGCCAACTCCTCGTCGATGTGTTCTGGATGGAACAGCTCCGTACTCGCTTGAAATATGAGATTTGGCTTCTGAAGATGGACAACTCACGGAGATGCCATAAGAGCCATTGCCGTGGACTTTTTTCCAACTTGTATATTACTCTGCTTTGTGACCTAAACGAGAGACAGGAGGATTCCCTGACCGATAGTTGGTTGGTAAGTAATGGTATGTCAACCCGTCAGGCAATGACATTCCATCACCTGCACTCTTAATCACTACTCGCATGCAGTAACACACCCAGTAAGTTTGATCCCAAACAGACCTGTGCAATTCACCATTGCTGTGGATAAGGTATAACACAATTCTAACACTAAATAAGTTATGCATGTACACAGCAGCCACAACTTCTATACTTTTATGTCCAATATCCATGCTGCACTGCTTCTTGCTTTTACTTGTGCACAACCTGCCCTGGGTTTAGTGCACTGCTCACACACAAATTGAGCTTTCACTGAACTGCTTCTAATCGCTATAAAGTTGGAGAGGCAAGTGTACTTCACATTCACACTATAAACTGACATGACAATCCTCAGCACTCCTCCCATATGTATGTTCACAACAATTCATATCTCCAACAGGTGACACAAGATATGGATTTAAGGCCTGGCTGCTCACTTGTCACACAGCATCTTTGTCTTGCTGAGCAAGCCTACAATGAGACCTGGTCCGTAACTAACTGAACCTTTAGATCACACTTGTGTGGTCGTGCTATACTCTCCTCAAAAGGTCGCTGTAATTGTCATTGACTGCTGTTGCCAACATATTTTGGTGCATCAGGGGATTCGTTCAGAATCATACATGAAGACTAACCTTTTTTGATTATAAGCGTGTGTAGATGGGCCACAGACAGGCCTCTACCCGCTCTCCCTCCATGTCCCCCCTCCTTTTCTCTCCTCCCACCTCACTCTGATCTTCACACAAGATATTGATTGACAACCATCTGGTGCCTATTTTCTAACACACCTGTGTCTTATCTGCACCATGTCGCTTTAACCCCTGTACAACAGCTCAACTTTGAATTCTATGTGTCGTCAGAAATGCTTCAGACTTGAGAAAGGGAGGTTCTCCCGAAAGCTTTTCATTAATAAAAATCTGTTAGTCCAATAAAAAAGGTATTACAAGATACAATTTTTTATAATTTTTACATCTACATCACTGGACTTATACGGCTACAATCTCTACTTTAATACTTAAAAAGACACTATAGTCACCAGAACAACTACAGCTTAATGTAGTTGTTATGGTGAGTATAATAGATCCCTTCAGGCATTTTCATGCAGACACTGGGCAGTGTTTACATTGCCCCTAGGGACACCTCCAAGTGGCCACTTGTCAGATGGCCACTGTAGGTGCTTCCGGGCTCAGTGCTGCACAGTAGGCAGCAGTGCCATTCAGCATCTCCACGCTCTGCATGGGAACGCTAATTTTTTCTCATAGAGGTGCATTGATTGAATGCATCTCTATGAGGAGGTGCTGATTGGCCAACACGGGGCGTTTGGCTATGCCGATTTTAGCCAATCCAAAGCTTTCCCATGGATTGGCTAAACATTGTCAGTTTTTATGTCATGAAGGGGGCGGGGCAGCACCGCCGGACCCATGGAGCGCTGGAAATAAGGTGAGTTTACATGGGGCAAGCCACCTAAATGGTGGGTTTAACACTATATGGTCAGGAATACGTTTGTGTTCCTGACCCTATAGTGTTCCTTTAACCATATAAGTTGTGAATTGAAAAGAAGAAACCACAATAATCAATAAATAAAATATGCTTTATTATACATGGAAACTATATATATATATATATATATACAGGCCCGGACTGGCCATCGGGCATACCGGGCAAATGCCCGGTGGGCCGTGATGGCCGTGGGGCCGAGGCCGGCAGGGGAGATCATAGGATCTCCCCGGCCGGCCGCTGCAGGGCCAGCGCTATCCGAGCGCCGGCCCTGCTGTGTGTCTCCATGGGCCGGTGGGGAGATCAAAGATCTCCCTCACCGGCCCACAGGCACTGTTAAGGCCGCTGGCTGGGGAGTGTGTGAGGGAGGAGAGGACCGGCGGAGCTCTATCCAGCAGCTCCGCCGGCTCCTCTCGCGAGGTCTGAGCGTTGCCGCGGCAACGCTCAGATCTCGCGAGAGTGAACTCTAGCCGGCAGGGGCTAGAGTTCACTCTCACCACTGGACCACCAGGATGGCAGCATGGGACCCCACCCACAGGCAGAACGGATCTCCCCCCCTCCCAGGATAAAGGTAAGAAGGGAGGGAGGGGGGGGGGATATAACTTTTTTTTTTAATTATTAATAAAAAAATACTTAAATTTAAATAAAAAAATCACACTAAGAGCCCCATCACACACACATCACCCCCAGACACACACACAGCACCCCCAGACACACACACAGCACCCCGACACAAACACAGCACCACATGTGTGTCTGGGGGTGCTGTGTGTGTCTGGGGGTGCTGTGTGTGAAAGGGGGTGCTGTGTGTGTGTCTGGGGGTGCTGTGTGTGTGAGGGGGCTGTTAGTGTGATTTTTTTATTTAATAAAAAAAATACTTACATTTAAATAAAAAAAACACACTAACAGCCCCCTCACACACACATCACCCCCAGCCACACACACAACACCCCCAGACACACACAGCACCCCCAGACACACACACAGTACCCCCAGACACACACAGCACCCCCAGACACACACACAGCACCCCCAGACACACACACAGCACCCCGACACAAACACAGCACCACATGTGTGTCTGGGGGTGCTGTGTGTGTCTGGGGGTGCTGTGTGTGAAAGGGGGTGCTGTGTGTGTGTCTGGGGGTGCTGTGTGTGTGAGGGGGCTGTTAGTGTGATTTTTTTATTTAATAAAAAAAATACTTACATTTAAATAAAAAAATCACACTAACAGCCCCCTCACACACACAGCACCCCCAGACACACACACAGCACCCCCAGACACACACATCACCCCCAGACACACACATCACCCCCAGACACACACATCACCCCCAGACACACACACATATCACCCCCAGACACACACACATATCACCCCCAGACACACACATATCACCCCCAGACACACACATCACCCCCAGACACACACACATCACCCCCAGACACACACACACACAGCACCCCCAGACACACACACACACACAGCACCCCCAGACACACACACACAGCACCCACAGACACACACACACAGCACCCCCAGACACACACACACTGCACCACCTACACACACACACACTACATTCCTTGTCAGCAAACACATACAACATTCTCTAAACACACCCTCTCTACAACCCCTACACACACTACGTCACCTATACACACACACTACAGCACGTATGCACACACTCGCTACATCCCCTATAACACTATGCTCCCTATACACACACACTCTCTACAGCCCCTAGCCACACATATTACACCACAAACACAAATTAAATTGACCTATTTACACAATACCACACCACACTCTACACACATGCAATCCCACATGCACCATACACTTTCCTGGCCCTTTTGTCCTCTGGTATCTCACCTGTGGAGACACCAGAGACAATTTAAAAGCAAACACAGCGCAAGCATGTTATTAAATTTGCTTGCGCTGCGCAGAACAAATACAGGGCCTTTTTCTAATGCCAGAGCTCTTCAGCGGGGCTCTGTGTATTGAACCAACATGCTCACTTTGAGAGGGGGCGTGATTGTCATTAGTGATGACAAAACACACCCTCTCTGGCCCCGCCCCCTTCTTTGGGGGCCGCTCTGATTGAAAAATGCCTGGGCCTAATTTTTTTCCCAGTCCGGCCCTGTATATATATATATATATATATATATATATATATATATATATATATATATATATATATATATATATATATATATATAAATGTTAAGATGGAAATAAAATATATATCATATACAATCAAAAATGTTTGTATACACACACACATATCGAAAAAAATCGAATTCACAATTTAAAAAAATGACATTGTGCATTGAAAAGCTGTTCCCTTCAATATATGTTTATTTTACATATACACAAGAGCCGTTATCTTTATAATAAATAAATATATATTTTGTTAAGTGCACTTTAGGAATGAAAACGTTGCTCAGAGTGCTTCGTTAATGAACAATACATCTCTAAACTAAAAAAACTAAACTAAGGCTATGCATTTATAGAAACATAGAATGTGACGGCAGATAAACTTGTACAATTTTGAAAATTAGGTTGTGTAATTCAATAAGGCCAACAGACCTCATGACACATAGTGCCAGGATAAATACCATGCATGTTTGATTTTGTGGTTAGTACTAGTAAAATTGTTATTTTAAACATTTGTGACACCAATTACAAAGTGGCTGATAACGCACATGACTAACTAGTACTACTAACCAGTAGAGAGGATAACAAGCCTAAAAGCATGGATGCAGCACACGCATAGAATGATATTGGATATGGTAAAGGACATTCAAAGATTTAGATGTTAAATTATACCTTCATGTAATTGGCGTGAATATGTGTGCCAAATTTCACATTGTCCTAACAACTGGTTTTCAGCTTAAAATGTTCTTGCATGAAAAGTTTCAAATAACATTTCTTGCATGTGAAAAGGAATATAGTATACACACTAACCACAGATAATAAATCTGCTAAATTGAAAGGGTCCCAGGTGTACCTCACTAACACCCAAAGTAGTAAAATGTGCAACAAAGAAATGGAAACCACATTCAATAAGCATACAATAAAAATACAACCTGGAAAATATAACCAGAGTAGGTCTATTCTCTATAGGAATGAGATAAAGTCTAAAATGACAAAAAATAAATACAAATCATAGCGTAACACAATAAGAGATATTTAGTGAAGAATGTGATGTTAGTAGCAAACTCAACAGCGGTGAAAATCAGGCCTCTCACCTCCTCGGGGTATATGTAATATGTAGCTTGATAGTAGATTCAAGTATATAGATGTCTTCAAAAAATGGATAAAAAGAGCCATACATGGTGAAGTATGTAGTACATAGTTACATAGTTAGATAGCTGAAAAGAGACTTGCGTCCATCAAGTTCAGCCTTCCTCACATTTGTTTTTTGCTGTTGATCCAAAAGGCAAAAAAAAAAACCCAGTTTGAAGCACAATTTAGCAACAAGCTAGGACAAAAAAATTCCTTCTTGACCCCAGAATGGCAGTCAGATTTATCCTTGAATCAAGCAGTTATTACCCTACATTGAAAGATTATATCCTTGAATATTCTGTCTTTGCAAGTATGCATCTAGTAGCTGTTTGAACATCTGTATGGACTCTGATAAAACCACTTCTTCAGGCAGAGAATTCCACATCCTGATTGTTCTTACAGTAAAAAAACCTTTCCTTTGCCTTAGACGAAATCTTCTTTCTTCCAGTCTAAACGCATGGCCTCGTGTCCTATGTAAAGTCCGGTTTGTGAATAGATTTCCACACAATGGTTTGTATTGGCCCCGAATATATTTGTATAATGTTATCATATCCCCTCTCAGGCGACGTTTTTCTAAACTAAATAGGTGTAAATTTGTTAACCTTTCTTCATAGCTGATATGTTCCATTCCTTTTATTAATTTTGTAGCCCGCCTCTGCACTTTTTCTAGTGCCATGATATCCTTCTTTAGAACAGGTGTCCAAAATTGCACAGCATATTCAATATGTGGTCTTACCAGTGATTTATAGAGAGGCAAAATTATATTCTCGTCCCGAGAATGAATGCCCTTTTTCATGCATGACAATACCTTACTGGCCTTGGCCACTGCTGATTGACATTGCACATTGTTGCATAGTTTGTTGTCTATAACAATTCCCAAGTCCTTTTCGTGTGTTGTTATCCCTAATTCACTTCCATTAAGGGTATACGTTGCTTGTGTATTCTTTATGCCGAAGTGCATAACTTTGCATTTTTCAACATTAAATTTCATCTGCCATTTGAGTGCCCAGTCCTCCAGTCTATCTAAATCCTTCTGCAGCAAAGTAATATCTTGCTCACATTGTATTATTTTACAAAGTTTTGTGTCATCTGCAAACACTGAAACATGACTTTCAATGCTGTCTTCAAGATCATTTATAAAAATGTTAAATAGAAGGGGTCCCAGAACAGACCCCTGAGGGACACCACTTGCCACCTCTGTCCAGCTTGAAAATTTACCATTAACGACAACTCTTTGTATTCTGTTTTTAAGCCAATGTTCTACCCAAGAACAAGCATTTTCATCGAGACTGATTTCCTTGAGTTTGAACACTAATCTTTTGTGTGGAACTGTATCAAATGCCTTGGCAAAATCCAAATAGATCACATCCACTGAAACACCCTGATCTATACTTCTACTTACTTCTTCGTAGAACGCAATCAAGTTAGTTTGACATGACCTGTGCTTCATAAAACCGTGCGGATTTTTGCTGATAACCATATTCTTCTCAAGGAATTCTTGAATATTATCCCTTAATAACCTTTCAAATATTTTACCAGCCACAGAAGTTAAGCTCACAGGTCTATAATTTCCAGGCAAGGATTTTGAACCCTTTTTGAATATAGGAACCACATCTGCCTTCCTCCAATCCTCCGGAACACTTCCTGAAAGAAAAGAATCTTGAAAGATTAAAAACAGAGGTTCACTTATTTCTACACTTAGTTCCTTAAGTACACGTGGATGGATACCGTCAGGCCCTGGAGCTTTGTTTATATTAACTTTCTTTAGTTGCTGCAGCACCTTGTCTTGAGTTAACCAATTACAATTATTCTGCAAGTTTTTAGTAGCAATCATTTGCACATCTATTGCCATGGGTTATTCTTTAATATATACGGAGGAGAAATAGTTATTTAGAATTCCTGCCTTTTCTTGGTCTTCATTAACTAACACCCCCGTTTCAGTTTTAAGTGTACCTATACTTTCATTTTTTTTTTAGAATTTATGTACTTAAAAAATGCTTTGGGGTTGGTTTTGCTCTCTTTAGCTATCACTAGAGTACTAAGCGTGCTGTGACGTGTAGTACAAGAGATCTAAACACAGGAGAGAGGGGGCGTGGTTTCGGCTCCGTCTAAGATGGCCGCGTGAGGAGAGAGCTCCGCTCCGCCGAACCCCCGCTACAGCAATTACAAGCAGCACACTAGCATTAATGGGGCACACAAAACGCTCGGAGCACCCCCAGACCCCGGGGAACCCCCAGCAGGGACCTATAGACGGCTTCTTTCAGCCGCAGCCCGGAGCGAGCGGCGAACCCGCGAGCCCCAAGATGGCGTCGGAGCCACATCAGGCCACAGCACACAGCGCACTGGAGAGGATTGAGGGCACCCTCAGGGAGCTGACTGTGGCTATGGCCACGAAAACTGACTTGCAAACCATCGCAGCTACAATACAGGAAACCCTGCGGGTGGAGGTTGCAGGGCTCCGTGCTGACCTTACCACACAAGCAGGCCGCATTACCGTGCTGGAGGAGGCGGATACGGCCCTCGCGGCCCGCATGGCGTCCACAGACACTGCAGTGGCCAGGCAGGGCGAGATGCTGCTGAATATGCGACGCCACCTCGAGGATGTGGATAATAGAGGTAGGCGATGCAACATTCGTGTGCGGGGAGTACCTGAGGCAGAAGGGGCAGAAGATGTGACAAACACCCTTAAGGAGCTCTTCCGTTCCATCATGCTGCCGACACTGCTACCACAAATTGAATTCGACAGAGCCCATAGGGCCCTGCGACCTAGGAATGCGGAAGATGGCCCGAGGGACCTTATCTGCTGCCTGAGCTCCTTCCTGGTGAAGAATAACATTATGGTAAAGGCCCGGGAAAGGTCCTCCTGGCCCTTTCGGGGAGCCCAGGTCTCGCTCTACAACTACCTGTCCGCTATTACCCTAGACGCCAGGCGAGCCCTCCGCCCTGTGACAGCAACGCTGAGGGACCATAATGTGGTCTACAAATGGGGCTTCCCCTTCGCTCTGATGGCACGGCACCAGAACCGATGGATTACCCTGAGATGGCCGGAGGAGGTGCCGAGGTTCCTGGGGGAACTGGGCCTCCCATTGCAGACAGTCCCCAACTGGATCCTGAGCACGCTGGGCCCGCCCCCGAGACCACGGAGAGAACCACGTCAACAGGCCGCAGGTGCTCCCGCTGCCTCTCAACCTGGATGGTATGGGAGGCCGACATCTCCGGAGGAATAACTGCTGCTCCCTCCATCCTCTGCAGGTAACTGCATGGAGCTCCTCACCACGTCTTCCCTGGCGGTTCCAGCTCATATCTCGGGACACCACCGACGCTGCAACATGTACCTCTCTTTTTGATTGGGATCAGGGTCCCCACATGTACCTCAACTACTCCGTGAGGAACAAGACCCAGCTACAGTGAGCCCTAAGGTACTTTGGGACATTTTGTTGAAGGCTGGGGTGGGGGATACCGGGGTGGGTGGGCTTATGTATGGGTATGCCATACTTATGCATCCAGCACTCTGCTCACACGGCGAGACACTTGAACTCCAGATCGATGATATTGCTCACTGTGGAGTTGGTTGGCGGATCCTTGGGTGGGGGATTGTGGGCGGAGAGGCGGGTTTGTGAAGCAGCTTTCCACTCCGCACTACTTTCCTTGCTAACGCAATGGGACTCACCGCTAATGAGACTCTGGGAAAATGTGGGGCAGAGGGGGAGGGAGAGTGCCATAGGGAAAGGAGGGAGAAAAAGACAGAGGGGGAGAATAGAGAGACAGGGGGGGAGGGAGAGTGCCATAGGGAAAAGAGGGAGAAAGAGACAGAGGGAGGGAGAATAGAGAGACAGAGGGGGAGGGAGAGTGCCACAGGGAAAGGAGGGAGAAAGAGACAGAGGGGGGGGAGAATAGAGAGACAGAGGGGGAGGGAGAGTGTCATAGGGAAAGGAGGGAGAAAGAGACAGAGGGGGAGAATAGAGAGACAGAGGGGGAGAATAGAGAGACAGAGGGGGAGAATAGAGAGAGAGAGGGGGAGAATAGAGAGACAGAGGGGGAGGGAGAGTGCCATAGGGAAAGGAGGGAGAAAGAGACAGAGGGGGAGGGAGAGTGCCACAGGGAAAGGAGGGAGAAAGAGACAGAGGGGGGAGAATAGAGAGACAGAGGGGGGAGAATAGAGAGACAGAGGGGGAGGGAGAGTGCCATAGGGAAAGGAGGGAGAAAGAGACAGAGGGGGAGGGAGAGTGCCACAGGGAAAGGAGGGAGAAAGAGACAGAGGGGGGAGAATAGAGAGACAGAGGGGGAGGGAGAGTGCCATAGGGAAAGGAGGGAGAAAGAGACAGAGGGGGAGAATAGAGAGACAGAGGGGGGAGAATAGAGAGACAGAGGGGGGAGAATAGAGAGACAAAGGGGGGAGAATAGAGAGACAAAGGGGGGAGAATAGAGAGACAAAGGGGGAGGCAGAGTGCCATAGGGAAAGGAGGGAGAAAGAGACAGAGGGGGAGAATAGAGAGACAGAGGGGGGAGAATAGAGAGACAAAGGGGGGAGAATAGAGAGACAAAGGGGGAGGGAGAGTGCCATAGGGAAAGGAGGGAGAAAGAGACAGAGGGGGAGAATAGAGAGACAGAGGGGGGAGAATAGAGAGACAAAGGGGGGAGAATAGAGAGACAAAGGGGGAGGGAGAGTGTAACGGAAAGCAGTATATTAGTCCACGATATTCTCAGGAAATCCACAGTCAGAGTAGAAAGCACGGCAATATCCCCAATTCTCCCAATAACCGGACGAAACACAGTTTGGGAGTCAACTAACTTGCTTTATTCACAGACTTCCATATTTATGCAGTTCCCCTTGCAAGGGGTTTCCTTACAGCTGTTACAGGGGATTTCTCCCATCAGGCATTGTAATTATCCCAACAGGCATTGCTACACGAGAGGGATACTCCCACTAAAATGGACGATTAAGTGGATTATCCCCTCGTGGAGCAAAACCGACAATTTATACAGAAATCCATATTTTATACATTTTTACTCGCTTTTAGACGAATGACCGTTCGGTAGATAGCTGGGGTCGGCGGGCACATTTAGTGAGAATACCGCTCTGATCCCAGCTAAACTAACCGAACGCCGCACAAAATACATTAAAACATTGAGTTCGGTTTAAAAGTACCGAACATCTATGGGGAACAGAATGTGCCGAACGCGGAACTCCCGAACGCTCTGGAAGTCCAGCGGTGTCCGGATCATTGAGTAGCCGTTTTCAGTTCCAGGCTCTCGACGACCGAACACCGCTGCAGAGACAAAGGATCCAAGATGGCCGACCGCCGCATGGTCGGTAGCCGAACGACGGCCACCTAGGAGAGCCCTTAATTACCGATTGCAACAATGTTGCAATCGGTTAATTGGTGCCACACGACTGGTGAGTGGGTGGTCTACCTGGGGAGCCCTCATTCGTATGGCGAACGGCCTGGATAGCCGTGTTTCGTCAAACGAGAGGGATTTGTATGCTGGCAGCGTACGGCTGCCAGCATGCGAACGGCCACAATACGGTACATACACAGGTTAAAATACACAGTACATATTCAGCCTACAGACAACCTTTAATAACTACAGTCCAAAAGTGGCTAGGTTTGCCACAGAGAGTGCCATAGGGAAAGGAGGGAGAAAGAGACAGAGGGGGAGAATAGAGAGACAGAGGGGGAGGGAGAGTGATATAGGGAAAGGAGGGAGAAAGAGACAGAGGGGGAGAATAGAGAGACAGAGGGGGAGGGAGAATGCCACAGGGAAAGGAGGGAGAAAGAGACAGAGGGGGGAGAATAGAGAGAAAGAGGCAGAGGGGGGAGAATAGAGAGACAGAGGGGGAGGGAGAAAGAGAAAGAGGGGGAGAAAGAGACAGAGGGGGGAGAATAGAGAGACAGAGGGGGGGAGAATAGAGAGACAGAGGGGGGAGAATAGAGAGACCGAGGGGGAGGTAGGGTGCCACAGGGAAAGGAGGGAGAAAGAGACAGAGGGGGGAGAATAGAGAGACAGAGGTGGAGGGAGAGTGCCCTAGGGAAAGGAGAGAGAAAGAGACAGAGGGGGTAGAATAGAGAGACAGAGGGGGAGGGAGAGTGCCACAGGGAAAGGAGGGAGAAAGAGACAGGGGGGGGAATAGAGAGATAGAGGGGGGGAGAGTGCCATAGGGAAAGGAGGGAAAAAGAGACAGAGGGGGAAGAATAGAGAGACAGAGGGGGAGGGAGAGTGTCATAGGGAAAGGAGGGAGAAAGAGACAGAGGGGGGAGAATAGAGAGACAGAGGGGGAGGGAGAGTGCCACAGGGAAAGGAGGGAGAAAGAGACAGAGGGGGGAGAATAGAGAGACAGAGGGGAGGGAGAGTGCCACAGGGAAAGGAGGGAGAAAGAGACAGAGGGGGGAGCACACTATGCTGGCGCGATGCATTATGGGGCTGGTAAATATTTTTTTCCAGGGCTGCTTTTAATTCCCAGTCCGGCCCTGCTTCCTTGGAGCTTTCACGTGCTTTAATCGCCGACAGATCCGGTAACCATGGCCTACCGCACCACGCCCCTGAAGATTGTCACACAGAACGGCAGAGGACTCAACATACCAGAATAAATCGCGGACGTGGCCTCTAGTGGCTGGATTAAGCCTGCAGTGTAAACATAACAGTTTCTCTGAAACATGTTTTCAGCTGCAGGGTTAAGACTAGGGGGACCTGCACCCACACCACTTCATTGAGCTGAAATGGTCTGGGTGCCTATAGTGGTCATTTTAGGAGATAAAAACTGTATCTGGTTAAAAAGATACAGTAACTCTGCTGTATAATATCTATGTATGCACTTGTATAATATTTTCTGTATATACAAGCACAACATTAATGCATTTATAATTGTACTGTGATCTTAGTACTACCTGAGAATGTATAATTGTCCGATAACTAGTGTTAGAGCTGATTGAGAGTTTGTGTGTGTGTGTGTGTGTGTGTGAAGATAGATTCGGATTATGAACGACTTTAAAGTGTTTTATATGGTAAGGACTCATCATTGTGTGTAATGCATAGGTAATAATGGCATGTCATGTTTAGACACAGTTTCTACTTACGTGGAGGAGAAATGGGCCCAGGTCGCCTTTCAGAGGGTGTCCCTTGTGGGATACGGAAGTCTGTTAAAGATGGATGAAAAGTGCACATACGTTTTTAAGGTATTGTGACAGAGTCTATGGGAGGGTAATAGAAGGAAGGTATCTAGGACCCAGAATCCTCCATAGTCTATACTCATTCACCTGCCCAATAAGCAACTGCTGAGGCTTTAATTAGCAGGTCTCAGAGCAGGAAGGAGAGAGATACAATCTGACCTGCAGAGAGAGCAGGTCTGTGCAGAGCAGCACCAAACAAAGTGCTAAAGGTTGGTGAAACCAATGTTTATTTTTGTTGATTTGTGTAGTTTATTACCCTGGTCAGTAAGGGACATTACTTTATGTTTAGTTAGTGCTCAAATTTGAGCTAGGATTTTGTTTGTAGATTTTCCTTTCTGTTGTGCTGCAGTTTTGAACAAATTGATTGGTGCATGGATTTTTGTGCACGATGTAAATAAACAACACAATTTTTGCACAAGAGACTGTTGTTCTATACCTGTTACCCTAGAGGACTGTGTTGCTTTGCCCATATAGGTCACAAGATGGTGGAGAATGCAGGCATTTAAAGCACATTTATACGGTCTGAGGGTATAGAGGCCTAAGGTACTGTGACTCTGCAAACTGAGACTGGTTGTTTGAAACAGAGGCCTGCAGGTGTGGTGTGTGTGGTATTTACCAAGTGGCTAAAAAAAAAAAACAACAAGCCAGATGGAAGAGTTAGTAAAAGCCTTGGTACAGGTTACTACTACCCAGCAAGACACAAACCGTGTAACAGCGGCGCAGATCAGTAGCCTCATGGTGACACAGCAACAGGCTGTTTTGGTCCAACAGGAGACAAACCGCTTATTGGCTACACAAATAGACTGCATTATGGAAACTCAGCGGGAAGACAGAGACAAACTAACAAGTGCTTTGCAACAAACCATGCTGTCAAGTGTAACTACCCCTACTATGGATAGGGGGCGCCAGATTAGAGTTACTGACTTTTTACATAAAGGGAGTGAGGTTGATGACATGGAGGCTTACCTGACAACCTTTGAAAGGATTGCTACCCGAGAAGGATGGCCTCCAGGTCAGTGGGCAGGATTATTAGCCCCTTGCCTCAGTGGAGAATCACAAAAAGCCTATGATGATTTGCCTCTCAGCCAAGCACAAGACTATGACCGATTGAAAGCGGAAATACTAACACGGCTTGGAGTTACGCCTGCAGTGCGAGCCCAAAGATATAATGCTTGGGTTTATAATACCGAGAAACCTACTAGGTCACAAATGTATGACCTCTTGAGACTTGCCCAGAAGTGGCTACAGACAGAAATCAACTCTGCTGCAGTAATCATTGAAAAGGTGGTTATGGATCGCTTCCTCAGGAGTCTGCCGATAGCGCTACGGAAATGGGTCAGTCAAGCGGATCCAAAGGACCCTGAAGAAATGATGAACTTGAAAGAGAGATACCGGTTTGCTAATGAAACTCAGAGTAAAGAACCTTACCTCAACGCCAAATTGCAAGGTAACAGGATACCTTCAAAGAAGTCTGGTGGGTTTAAAGAAACCGATGGGAAAAAAGATTCTGTACAGACCCATAGACAGGCTGGCTACCTGGAAAATTGGGTACCCAGGTTCCCAACCCGGCCACAAGGCCAGACTGAGAAAGAGATAAAGTGTTATAAATGTCAGGAGATTGGACATATTGCACGTAACTGTCCACAGACTGATGAACCTATGGAATGTAATTTGGGGAGGGGGGAGAAACATGGTGCAATGTTGGTATACACACAAATGTCTGCTTTAACAAGTACTGGTGGTATTAATCATGTCAAATCTGTAAATATGGAGGGGAGGAGTGTTCAAGCACTCTTAGATTCTGGGAGTGAGGTTTCATTGGTAAAGAGATTTTTACTTCAGAGTGAGCAAGTAGATAAAATTCACGTGTTGGATATAATATGCATACATGGTGACACCCACACATACCCCACGGCCGAGGTGGAATTTGCTACCGCGGTAGGGGTGATAAAACATAGAGTTGGGGTGGTACCATCATTGTCTTATGATGCTGTATTGGGGCGTGATTTTCCCCTTTTCCGGAAAATTTGGGAAGATACTGTAATAAAACAGGATAAGCGTACAGAGGTAGAGGCAGAAACATGGGAACAGGAACACACGCCTCATAGGAGTGTTATTGAACATGTGGCACAAATGCAGGATCGCATTGAGGCCATAATGCCAATTGTCAGGGAAAATATGGAGAGAGCTCAGGAAGCCCAGAAAGCTAGTTATAACAGGAATGCTAGACTTAGGGTCTTTCAAACTGGAGACAGGGTTATGGTACTAATCCCCACAGTAGAAAATAAATTCCTGGCAAACTGGCATGGCCCATACGAGATCATTGAACGAGTCAATGAGGTTAATTATAAGGTGAGACAACCTGGTAGAAGAAAGCCTGAACAAATATACCATATAAATTTACTTAAACCCTGGACAGACAGAGAGGCCTTGATGGCCATGACAGACAAAGTTCCTCTGACCAAAGTAGACAAAGTACCAGAGGTTAACATTGCTGACACTCTAGCACCTCATCAGAAAAATGAGGTCCGAGAGTTTGTTCTTAGAAATCGGGATGTGTTTGCTCCAGTACCAGGAAAGACTCATGTTATTGAACATGACATAATTACAGAACCTGGAAAAAGGGTTAACTTAAAACCCTACCGATCCCAGAGGCCAGAAAAGAAGCCATGAAAGCAGAGGTCCGAAAGATGCTTGAGCTAGGGGTTATCGATTAATCACAAAGTGAATGGAGTAATCCTATAGTGTTGGTACCCAAGCCAAATGGAGAAATCAGATTCTGTAATAATTTCAGAAAATTAAATGAGATATCAAAATTTGATGCTTATCCCATGCCTAGGGTTGATAACCTAATAGAGAGATTAGGACGGTCCAGATATCTGACTACATTAGATCTGACTAAAGGTTATTGGCAAGTTCCCTTAACGGAGCGGGCCAAAGAAAAAACAGCTTTTTCCACACCAGATGGTGTATTTCACTATAAAGTGTTACCTTTTGGGTTGCATGGTGCACCTGCCACCTTCCAAAGAATGATGGATAGAATCCTTAGGCCCCATAGTGAATACGCGGCTGCCTACCTTGACGATGTGGTTATACACAGTACAGATTGGGAAAAACACCTTCCCCGAGTTCAGGCAGTAATAAAGTCTATACGAGATGCAGGTCTAACTGGCAATCCATCCAAATGTACGATAGGTTTGGAGGAGGCTAAGTATTTGGGCTACACTATTGGGAGGGGTCTCCTGAAACCACAGAAAAGTAAGGTAGATGCTATTGTGGATTGGCCACGTCCTGTGACAAAGAAACAAGTTCGGGCATTTCTGGGCTTAGTGGGCTACTACCGTAGATTCATACCTAACTTTGCTACGATCGCAAACCCGTTGACAGAGCTAACTAAGGCAAAAGGCCCAGTTATGATCAAGTGGACTCCCGAGGTAGAGAAGGCATTTAGTACCCTGAAGGAGGTTTTGTGTGCTGACCCAATTTTGGTTGCCCCTGACTTTACAAAAGAATTTGTGGTACAGACAGATGCGTCTGATGTGGGCCTAGGAGCGGTTCTTTCTCAGGTACACAGGGGAGAAGAACATCCCATTATGTACCTGAGCAAGAAGCTGAATCCCCATGAACAGAGATACTCAGTGGTTGAGAAAGAATGCTTGGCCATAAAATGGGCACTGGAAACACTTAAGTATTATCTGTTGGGGAGAAGGTTCAAACTTGTCACAGATCATACGCCTTTGACGTGGATGAGACATAACAAGGAAACAAATGCCAGAGTAACTAGGTGGTTCCTTAGTCTTCAGCCATATAACTTCTCTATGCAGCATAGAGCTGGTAAAGACCAGGGGAATGCAGATGGTTTATCCAGAGTCCATTGTTTGTCGGCAAAGGTCGCTACGACCGATGGGTCTAAGCTGGCGGGGAGGATATGTGACAGAGTCTATGGGAGGGTAATAGAAGGAAGGTATCTCGGACCCAGAATCCTCCATAGTCTATACTCATTCACCTGCCCAATTAGCAACTGCTGAGGCTTTAATTAGCAGGTCTCAGAGCAGGAAGGAGAGAGATACAATCTGACCTGCAGAGAGAGCAGGTCTGTGCAGAGCAGCACCAAACAAAGTGCTAAAGGTTGGTGAAACCAATGTTTATTTTTGTTGATTTGTGTAGTTTATTACCCTGGTCAGTAAGGGACATTACTTTATGTTTAGTTAGTGCTCAAATTTGAGCTAGGATTTTGTTTGTAGATGTTCCTTTCTGTTGTGCTGCAGTTTTGAACAAATTGATTGTTGCATGGATTTTTGTGCACGATGTAAATAAACCACACAATTTTTGCACAAGAGACGGTTGTTCTATACCTGTTACCCTAGAGGACTGTGTTGCTTTGCCCATAAAGGTCACAGTATCCAATAATTAAAATAAAAATAATTTTGCGCATCAATATTCCAGTAGTAATTTTGTATATGCCATTTTGGGATATATTAGCAGAAATTTGACATTTTGTGAATAAATCTTAGACTAATCTGGCTATTGAATTGTCTACTGGAGGTAAAGGGAGCCTTGGGAGTGATGTGAAAAAGCAACTCTATCAGTTATTTAAGCAAATTCTGCATAGATTGGATGGATTAGCAAGAATGGCATTGTTTAACGAGTTAATCCAACCATCATGACAACTTCAGTGATTTGAAGTGTTCATGGTGTCTGGAGTCTGCATGTACAGAGTCTCGCTGGGAAGCGCTGCACATACAGAGATTAAGCCCTTTACTCCCGAAGGTGTAACTCTACCTCCGACAACGTTAACTGGTGTGCCATTCATTGGCTGAGAACAGTCTGCTGAATCTAAAGCGCTCAGCCTGTAAATGAATAGCCAGCAGGATTTGCATCCAGCTTCTGCTGCTGTGCATAAGCCAGATCTCAAATCCTGCTTCACAGCAGAACAGGTGCCCAGAAAGAGGGCCAGGGTACTCTTGGCATGAGTTACGCTTTATAATAAGTAATGCTTTATGTATGAGTTTGTCCTATTTTTTTCCCCTTCATTTTATAAAAAGTGCAGATTTTATTAGAAATTGTCACTTTATATAAATTAACTTGGTAACACTCAAGCAGACAACCGGTCAATTTACTTCTGGATTTGGTTAGCTCAGCTGAGCTAAACTCAATAGGCAGTCAATTGCCCAGAGCACCTGCCTTGCAAAGGCTTCTAATTCAGCTGCATTTGAAAGTCTGTGATTGGACAGCCACAGAAAGCCTGGGGGGTTTATAAGGGGAGTGCTTGCAAAGACTGCAGACAAGAGAACTGCCGGTTCTGCAAGCTGTTAGACATAGCCCCAATGAAAAATGCATACGTAATTAAATGCATGCGTGTTTTCATTGAGGGTACATCTTCTAAACAGTGATTTGTTTTGTTTTATTTGGGCAGTGGAGTGCCCCTTTAATGCTGTTCATCATTATTTGTGTTTGTGTACTCACCAGAACTTGGTTGAGATGTGCTTGGAGCTGATGAGGTTGATGGACCTTGAAAAAAAAATGGAAAGCAAAAAGTAAGTTCACACTTGTAATAGTGCAGTATAGTGAGCTTCAAAACAACAATGTCATCATTATAATGTAATGATGAAATTAATTTTACTCATTGAGATTCTGATTTGTAAGCTTTTAAGACCACGTTGCATGCTTTAATGAGGCCAAAACAAAATTCATAATAACAAATCAGATTTAACAGCTTTGAGAGAGAGAGGGGAAAAAAAAGTGGGGGATTAAAGAGAAATCTGTTTGGAGAACATTTCTGTCAAACATGGACATAGTCAGTGGCGTACTAAGGGGGGGGCGGGGGGGGCGGGGGGGGGGGGGCCACTGACTAGGGGGGTGCCATGACTTCCAGTGTCATGTGTCACCCCCCATCATTACGCTGCGCACAGCCGCCTCACCATTGCGGCCAAACACAGGCGGGACTTCCTTCTTTATGAGGAGGAGGGGGAGGAGCGTTGCGGGCCGCGGCGTCGCGCAACGTGATGACGACGTGCACAACGCCGTCAGTCCGCCTTCACGGATCTTCAGCGGAAGGATCCATTTCCGGGCGGTGAGGCACCCAGTGGTCGGACTCGGCGGGCAAGCAAGGCATCATCAAAATGTAAGTAGAAAGTAGTTATTTTATGTCTGGGGCTGAATTAATTAAAGGGGGGGTGGATTAATTAAAGGGGGGGTGTATTAATTAAAAGGGGGTGTATTAATTAAAGGGGGGTGGATTAATTAGAGCGGGTGTATTAATTAAAGGGGGGTGTATTAATTAGAGGGGGTGGATTAATTAAAGGGGGGGTGTATTAATTAAAGGGGGGTGGATTAATTAGAGGGGGTGGATTAATTAAAGGGGGGTGTATTAATTAGAGGGGGGTGTATTAATTAAAGGGGGGTGTATTAACTAGAGGGGGGTGTATTAATTAAAGGGGGGTGGATTAATTAGAGGGGGGTGGATTAATTAAAGGGGGGTGGATTAATTAGAGGGGGGTGTATTAATTAGAGGGGGTGTATTAATTAGATGGGGTGGATTAATTAGAGGGGGTGGATTAATTAGAGGGGGGTGTATTCATTAGAGGGGGTGTATTAATTAGAGGGGGGTGTATTAATTAGAGGGGGGTGTATTAATTAGAGGGGGTGGATTAATTAGGGGGGGTGGATTAATTAGAGGGGGTGGATTAATTAGAGGGGGTGTATAATGTATTAATTAGAGGGGGTGGATTAATTAGAGGGGCTGAAATAATTAAAGGGGGTGGATTAATTAGAGGGGGGTGGATTAATTAGAGGGGGTGGATTAATTAGAGGGGGTGGATTAATTAAAGGGAGGGTGGATTAATTAGAGGGGGTGGATTAATAAGAGGGGGTGGATTAATTAGAGGGGGTGGATTAATTAAAGAGGGGTTGTGGATTAATTACAGAGGGGTTGTGGATTAATTAAAGAGGGGGTGGATTAATTAAAGGGGATGTGGATTAATTAAAGGGGATGTGGATTAATTAAAGGGGGTGCAGCACGGGGGAAGTTTATTTAGAGGGGTATGTTTAATTAAAGGCACCCAGTGGTCGGACTCGGCGGGCAAGCAAGGCATCATCAAAATGTAAGTAGAAAGTAGTTATTTTATGTCTGGGGCTGAATTAATTAAAGGGGGGGTGGATTAATTAAAGGGGGGGGTGTATTAATTAGAGGGGGGGTGTATTAATTAAAGGGGGGTGTATTAATTAAAGGGGGTGGATTAATTAGAGGGGGTGTATTAATTAAAGGGGGGTGTATTAATTAGAGGGGGTGGATTAATTAAAGGGGGGGTGTATTAATTAAAGGGGGGTGTATTAATTAGAGGGGGTGGATTAATTAAAGGGGGGTGTATTAATTAGAGGGGGGTGTATTAATTAAAGGGGGGTGTATTAACTAGAGGGGGGTGTATTAATTAAAGGGGGGTGGATTAATTAGAGGGGGTGTATTAATTAAAGGGGGGTGGATTAATTAGAGGGGGGTGTATTAATTAGAGGGGGGTGTATTAATTAGAGGGGGTGTATTAATTAGATGGGGTGGATTAATTAGAGGGGGTGGATTAATTAGAGGGGGGTGTATTCATTAGAGGGGGTGTATTAATTAGAGGGGGGTGTATTAATTAGAGGGGGGTGTATTACTTAGAGGGGGGTGTATTAATTAGAGGGGGTGGATTAATTAGGGGGGGTGGATTAATTAGAGGGGGTGGATTAATTAGAGGGGGTGTATAATGTATTAATTAGAGGGGGTGGATTAATTAGAGGGGCTGAAATAATTAAAGGGGGTGGATTAATTAGAGGGGGGTGGATTAATTAGAGGGGGTGGATTAATTAGAGGGGGTGGATTAATTAAAGGGAGGGTGTATTAATTAGAGGGGGGTGGATTAATTAGAGGGGGTGGATTAATTAGAGGGGGTGGATTAATTAAAGAGGGGTTGTGGATTAATTACAGAGGGGTTGTGGATTAATTAAAGAGGGGGTGGATTAATTAAAGGGGATGTGGATTAATTAAAGGGGATGTGGATTAATTAAAGGGGTGCAGCACGGGGGAAGTTTATTTAGAGGGGTATGTTTAATTAAAGGGGGGGGTGCAGGTTTTTTTTATTATGGGGTTGCAGTATTTTATTAAGGGAGGATGTGCACTGCAGATTTTTGTTTTTTATTAAGGGGGTGTGCAGGGTTTTTATTAAAGGGTGTGTGCATGTTTTTTGTTAGGGGGGTTGTGAAAGTTTTTGTTTTTTATTAAGGGGGTGTGCAGGGTTTTTATTCAGGGTTTGCAGGGTTTTTTTAATTAAGGGGGGTTGTGCAGGTTTTTGGTTTTTTTAAGGGGGTGTGCAGCTTTTTTTTTTTAATTAAGGGGGATGTGCAGGGTTTTTTATGTGTAGGGAGTGTATGAAATTTATGTGATCGGGGTGCAGGGTTTTTATGTGTAGCGAGTGTATGAAATTTATGTGATCAGTGTGCAGGGTTTTTATATGAAGGGCGAAGGGCAGGGGTTTTCTAGAAGGGGCGAGACCAGGGGCTTTGTAGAAAGGGGCAGGGGAGGAGTTTTCTAGAAGTTTCTCACCAGCCCCTTTCTACAAAAGCACTGGTCTTCCCCCTTCTACAAAAATGGCGCATTTATACAAAACCCCTGCCCTGGCCCCCTTCTACAAAACCTCTGCCCTAGCCGCTACATCTTTTGAACCCAGATCCCTTTCCTATGCTATTTCTAAGGATCAGCTCAATAAAGTGGTATGGGTGCCAGGTCCCTCTAGTTTTAACCCTGCAGCTGAAAACATATGTTTCACTGAGGGTTAATCCAGCCTCTAGTGGCTGTCTCACTGACAGCCGCTAGAGGCGCTTCCGCAATTCTCACTGTAAAACTCACCGTGAGAAGACGCTGGACGTCCATAGGAAAGCATTGAGTAATGCTTTCCTATGGGCAGTTTGAATGCACATGCGGCTCTTGCCGCGCATGCGCATTCGGATCTAACGTCGGCAGGGGGAGGAGAGGTCACCAGCGCCGAGGGAGCCCGACGTTGGAGAAAGGTAAGTGGCTGAATGGGTTTTAAGGGGTGACCTCTTCTCCCCCGCCGCCGTCAGCTCCCGAGTGGAGCCGAATGCACATGCGCGGCAAGAGCTGCGCGCACATTCAATCAGTCCATAGGAAAGCAAGGGAAACATTGTGGGTGTTTTCTTACATTTTTATTATGGGGGGGGGGGGGGGTGCCACACTCAGGGTCCGCCCCGGGTGCCAAATGCTCTAGGTACGCCCCTGTACACAGTATCCAGGATGTGAAGTGTTTGGCACTTTTTGGGGGATCGTTCAGCACCCAGAGGGAGAGAGAAATATGGGAGGTCAAGCCAATATGCCAGTTTAAGGCCTTAAGAGAGACAGTGAATTTATTTCACAATATAACTTTACTAATTAATAATATTTCTACAAACCCTGGATTACTGCAGTGAACTGATTTCAAATGGAAAATATTCAACAATTTCCTGTATCTGGCATGTGTCTAATTGTTTTATTGTCCCCCTATCCAGGGAGTGGAGTGATCAGGGATGCTCTGACCAAACTGATTTTATCTGTTTGATCTCTGTAGAACTGGCTAATTTACTGCAGAGAACATTCTTTAATACCCTGTGTCTTTCATGCCTCCCTCTCCCCCTTCCTTGTTTTCTCTCTCAAAGTCGTTAACTATGATTTGTTATTAGGAATTGTGTTTTAGTGGTATAATTTTAACTCTACTTGTTTCCTGTTTTTCAACGGCTAACATGGTACTATTTTAACTATTTTACTCACCAGCTCGCTGCTGCACAGCTGGCTCTTCCGTATCCACAGCACCAAGACTCGGGACAGCCTCTGAAAGGAGCCCGTCTTTGAGACGAGTCTGCCACTCATTGAATCCCACAGCGGACTGCAACATCTTCCTTTTCACCGCCGCCTTGCAATCATAGTACCTGTAAAAAACAGCATTAGTTATTAAGTACATACGAAATTGACAAAACATTAACAATAACCTCTTATTAAAAACATGATGGCTTGCTTCCACTATCAGGTTAGCCTTCACACTGACTGGGGAGTATAAGATTAAATAATAATCTGGGTAGAATTTTCCAATAACATTTCTTTTTAAACAGTCTAGGTTTTTAAAGACTGACATTAGAAGTTGCATTGAGAACTGAAACAAAGATTCAAAGAGCAGGTTTATTCTACATTAAACCTAGGCAGACATTAATTTACATTTAACCAAAATGCACTTAAAATTTTTTTTTTTTCAAAACACTCCTTGCACCATAACCACTACAGCATGGTTTGACTACCATCACTGGGGCAGATTTAGGGCACTCCTTGTACAATAACCAGTGTTCTGTTTTGGTAACGGTTCTCGCAGTATTCTTTTAAACACAGTTGCATCATATCCACTGTGTGGCTGAATCTGGAGTTTCAAATCTTAGAAGAGCTCCTGTGTTGTCTTTGAGAGAGAGAGGGGGAAAACAAAAACAAAAAACACCACAACCACCTCGTCAAATTGCATTAATTTTCCACACAGTCTTAATTTTCCAAGCAAGAAGATATGGGCTCACAACCGTGATCATCAGTTGAGACTAAGGTTAATATAATTTCTGTGTGTAATGTAGTAAATCCAAAAGTGCATTAATGACACACCCATCTATATCTAGAGTGATAAAATTACAAGAACATGCAACTCCTCCCTACCATTACCGAAGAGGTAAATGTAAAAAAACACAAATGAAAATTAGTGAAGCCAATTCAAAAAGGTCACACAATATGTGCACCCAGTTTTAAATAGTGCAGATATACATAACACACGTGGGGGGAACCAAAATGTGTGTTTGAAAGTGTCAACAAATATGTTGAGTGGTAGTCTTATTACAAAAAAATAAAAAGTTGTAACTGTGACAGAAAAGGGTTTTTAAAAGAGTCAAAATTGTGCTGTAGGTAAGCTACTTTAAACTGATCTTTAGAGTAATTATGTGTCTGAACATCAACACTAGTGCTAGTGACTTGACCTAATCAGGAGGTGCCATGAAAATATGCAAGAACAAAAATTAAAACCCCAAACATTACATTAAAGGAAAACTCCAGTGCCAGGAAAACAATCAGTTTTCCTGGCACTGGAGGTTCCCTCTTCCTCCCACCCCCCAATCCCCAGTTGCTGAAGGGGTGAAAACCCCTTCAGTCACTTACCTGAGGCAGCGCCGCTCCTCCTTCTTACTCCGTCGGCCGGTGGGCGAGACTGATCCCGCCCACCGGCCGAGGAGACCTCATGCGCATTAGCGCTCCCCATAGGAAAGCATTGAAAAAGATTTTCAATGCTTTCCTATGAGGAAATGAGCGACGCTGGAGGTCCTCACACAGCGTGAGGACGTCCAGTGACCCTCTAGCACAGATAATCTGTGCTATGATCCAGGAAGTGCCCTCTAGTGGCTGTCTAGTAGACAGCCACTAGAGGTGGAGTTAACCCTGCAAGGTAATTATTGCAGTTTATAAAAAACTGCAATAATTACACTTGCAGGGTTAGGAGTAGTGGGAGTTGGCACCCAGACCATTCCAATGGGCAGAAGTGGTCTGGGTGCCTCGAGTGTCCCTTTAAAGTGTCAAGTGGCAAGTCAATGATTGATTTAGTGTAAGTTTCACAAACACTCCCCGATTTATGTTGCATAGCCTGTGCATAGGACATACTGTGGGATTTTAAAGGACCACTATAGGCACCCAGACCACTTCAGTTTAATGAAGTGGTCTGGGTGCCAGGTCCAGCTAGGATTAACCCTTTCTTCTATAAACATAGCAGTTTCAGAGAAACTGCTATGTTTATAATAGGGTTAATCCAGCCTCTAGTGGCTGTCTCATTGACAGCCGCTAGAGGCGCTTCCGCGCTTCTCACTGTGATTTTTTGTGGCCTAATATCAGATATTGTTATTGTCACCCCCTTCTTACTCTTTCATCCCCCTGTCACCACCCTTTCACCCTGTCACCCCCACACCCTGTCACCCCTCCCTTACTGTCACCTCACTTCGTCACCCCCCACACTACGTTAACCCCCTCTCACTTTGTCACCCCCCTCTTACTGTCACCTTACCATCACCCCTCACACTGTCACACCCCTCATTCTGTCACTCACCCTTACTCTGTCACCCATACTCTCACCCTGTCACCCCCTCTTACTGTCACCTCTCTTCATCAACCCCCCTTACTCTGTCATCCACCCTCACCCCCTCATCCACCCTCTCTTCATCAACCCCCCTTACTCTGTCATCCACCCTCACCCCCTCACCTCATCAACCTCCCTCTCACACTATGTCACCCTCCCCACACGGCCACCACTCTCCGCACTCTGACACCTCCTTCAATACAACCCTCAACACTCTGGCACCCTCCTGCTCTTTTACACTCACCCTACCACAGTTACCCCTTTATTCACCCCCGAAGGCAATCATTATACACACAGTCATAAAACATAGCTTCGACATAAACTCAGTGCCAAAGGCCACAGTCAGTACACAAACATACACATGCTCAGAGAAACATACATACAGATACAAGGATACTCACTGTCAGACACACACTCAGGTAGACAACGCAACGATGTAAACAGAGACTAGCTCTGTGTATCCAGTGCTGCAAGCTCCCCCATCAATCTACAGCTTCTTATACACAAAGTCAACTGCTATTTGTTCTTCAATAATGGTGTTCTTCGTGGGGGCCTCATGTATGAGTTTCGCCTAAGGCCTCGCCAAGTCTAGAGCCGCCACTGCAGTACAGCCCTTCAGTATCCAATAGTCTCTTATGCAGGGACTCCTCAAAGGGGTTTGCTCCTTCCCTCTGGAACTGTAAAAATAAAAAATATAGTTACAACTCACCAAATCGTAACCAGAAAGCATATTACAATGTAATTATTTTATATTATTACAAACGACAATTTCAATGTTGAGGATTGGAGGCGTAGAATAGAAAGAATGATCGAGCACTTTCAATTTTGAATAAAAGCATCTCTGTGCTTACAGTGTAAGCAGTGTTTAGGTGATACGGTCGCAGTTTAAGCAGTGTGTAGACGATACGGTCACAGTGTAAGCAGTGTTTAGGTGATACGGTCACAATGTAAGCAGTGTTTAGGCGATATGGTCACAGTGTAAGCAGTGTTTAGGTGATACGGTCACAGTTTAAGCAGTGTTTAGGTGATCCGGTCACAGTGTAAGCAGTGTTTCGTCGATACAGACGTTTCATTCTCCACAATCACAGTACTTTTGGTTACCTTATAAGTATTACAGTGACTCACATTGGTTGAATTGGCACATGAATACACATGTGAGCAGTAACGCCATGTCAAGGCTTCAACCCTTGTTACGGACCACACACACACCATACTTTTCATTCATACGCATTCGGTATTCCAGATGTTTTGGACTACACCTACCATAATGCTGGCAAAGATGTAATTCACAGCATCTGGACTGCCTAAGGTTACCTACCTCTGATCACAGTACACAATGTTGAAGTCGCCGTGCAAACAGGAGAAACTTGTCACATGTCAGATGGCACTTCAATAATCCACCCTGGATGTGAGCCTCAAACATGGGCTTCTTCATTTCTCTTTATGTACTTTGTGCCCCATAGGAGAACATGTGTGTCAGAGTTGTGACACACATAAAAATATAATGGTTAGAGTAAAATGGCACAACAGACACAGTGCATGCAGACTTGTGTGCCACATATTTACAGCAGACAGACACAAAGATTGTGAGAGACACACCGTATTAAATATAAGAATTGGGAGTATTATACATACACAATGCACAAAGACACGGAGATTATAGAATTCGGTGACAGATGGATTTGGTTGCAGATGTGGGGCAGTCCCTCTGGCTTGGGTGCAGTTTTTGAGTGTTTGGAGCGAGACTGACCTGATAGATGCACTTGAGGATCGGACACCGCGCATGCGCACTCAGGGGTAGGGAGATTTCTCAGAGGAACAAATGACCATCAGATTTCTATACCCCTGAGTGCGCACGCGCGGTGTCCGCAGGCCAGCCACAGCTGATTGTGTGCGCGCGTTGTGGGGTAGGGAGATTTGACAGTGAAAGGGACCATCAGATCTCCCTACCCCCATACTGCGCATGCGCGGTGTCCATGCGCGAGGCTGTCCTGGCTGGGTCGGCGCGTGCACAGTGTGGGGCAGGGAGATCGGATAAATGCTCGTGTAAGAGCTCTCCCTGGCCACTGGTGCACTGGCACTGGCCCGTTACATCCCCTACCTCACACCCCCTCTTGTGGCTCCAGGCGCAGTGTGTCCTGGTGGACAGCTGATTGCTTTCGCACATGCGCAATGGGTGGCCTCTTCTCCCCGTACTGTGGCTGAAAATTTCCTCTACCTGATCTTCTGCACCTGTGCGGCACTGCACTCCTCCTCCTCCAGCTGGGAAACGTCACTTCCGGTGCGGCCGCGTCACAGGAAGTGAAGCGGGTATAGAATTCTGACAAGGTATAGTAAAAGGAAGCGGCTAGTTCCTATCCAGTAGAAGGACGCTGGTGACATCCCCTTGGTGTAAGTGGGTCTCTCCCTCCCATCCCCTCGGTGTGAGTAGGTCTCTCTCTCCCATCCCCTCGGTGTGAGTAGGTCTCTCTCTCCCATCCCCTCGGTGTGAGTGGGTGTCGTGCTCTCTCTCCCATCCCCTCGGTGTGAATGGGTGTCGTGCTCTTTCTCCCATCCAATCGGTGTGAGTGTGTGTTGTGCTCTCCCTCCCATCCCCTCGGTGTGAGTGTGTGTCGTGCTCTCCCTCCCATCCCCTCGGTGTGAGTGTGTGTCGTGCTCTCCCTCCCATCCCCAAACAATAACTGTCTAGTCACATGGGTATATTAATCTAATAGATTAAATCAAGACTCAACAAATCCCAGGCGCCAGATCGCCATGGCGACTAGGAATTTTCTCTTAGCGCTTGGATATTTGTCAATGCGTTCAGGGGGCTGGGTGAGAATGGAGGCAGCAGCGAAGGAGCTGTGATATTGTTGCTCTGCTGTGATGCCGGAAGCCGGCCAGCGAAGAGCCAGAGCAACCCCACACTGGACCCGAGGGAAAGGAACGTAGGGAGGCTGGGTGCCAATAAATTAAAAAAAACTAATCATTTGTAAGTGTGCGAGAGAATGTGTGTGTGTGCCAGTATTATTATTAGTATTTTTATAAATCCCCAACAAATTCTGCAGCACTGTACGATAGGTGTGTGTCTGTCAGTGAGTGTCAAATTAGTGAGTGTGTGTCTGTCAGTCACTGAGTGTGTGTGTCTGTCAGTGGGTATGTCTGAGTATGACTGGCGCCCTCACCTTTTTTCCCACGCTGTGTTGGCTCGCAGTGGCTGGCCCTGACTCAATGGCTAATAATCATTCTTGATGATCTCAACCAGTCCATTGCTTCCCATAGGATAGCATTAGGAGACTACTGCGCATGCGTGGCAAAAATGACTCACTGCGCCAATCAGCATCTACTCATAGAGATGCACTTTCTCTCAAAAGGCAGTGTTTACATTGAAAACCCTGCAGGAACAAGCTATAGACACCAGAATCACAATATTAAGTGTTGGAAAATGTCCTGTCCTTGATGATCAGCAGAATTACTTGCCATGGTCTTATAGTTCTAACCAAACTGTGCCACAACCTCAAGTATTTGGAGACACTCTTGATAGACCATACAAAGGAGGCTGATTCAGAAAATGTACAACATTTAATAAACAGAACACCGTTTATAAATCTTATGCAATAAGGGGGGGGGGGGGGTGGTCTAGTGGGAGTATCATTAGTTACCAATCAAATATTGACAACTATTAACTAACTGTGCGTGGCAGATTCTCAATTTCAGAAGCCAAATGTGCTGTGTGAAGAATAAAACCAGTGCAATGGATTTTATAAATACAAGAGCCAATGCACCTCTTCTCACTTTCCTGACACTTATGGCTGTCGCTCCCTGGACAAAATCACCCTCTATGAGTCCACGACAAATGAAAAAATGTTGGAGTCAGAAACGAACCAGACCAGTACCCATAAACTAAACAATAAATATAGGTATATAATGACACTACGGAAGTCAAAAGAAGAAAAGAAAATCTCAGCATTAACAGTGGGTTTATGTGAATTTTATTTCAAAGCAATGAAATGAATATGGGTGTTGTATCTAATCACAGTGCCATATATCCTCCCTCACCTTACGTTGTGGTGGAATCTCAGTAAAAATAAATTTACTAGGACAAGATTGCCACGTGGTATGTGCACTTGCATATGTTGATGTATCGGTCGGTTGGTTGCACGTGGCAACGATACAATCAGTAGTGTAAGGAGCAAGTGCAGGAATACAGGATATACGAGTATTTCCCCTAATCCATTGTGCTGGGCAAGCCATGTGGTCAAACAGGAATTTAGTCTCTATTCGGTTGATGGATAAGAGTATGTGTAGGTTGAACTGATTATGGGAGGAGCTACATGCCTATATAAGGGACCTACACTGTATGATCAGGACTCAGACTTTGCTGTTTTTTGGTGACATTAGTCCCTCTGAGTCCCGGTCAGTGAATCGCATAAAGAATCTCTTCTTTCCTGAAGAAACCTGTGTCCATCTCTCTGTGCTCGGCTTCTGTCAGTTTCTCCGGTATCATTTGGTGCATTGGCCGGGAAGCTCATCGTTCAACGGTAGCTGAGAAGCAGAGGCGTGAGACGGTCTATCTTTGCCCACGCTCTCTACGGCTGCACCCCTGAACTTCTGCGTGGACCTCCCTTCGTCTCGGCGCCACTGGTCTGTTGTCCAGGAGATCATCGGCCTCTACGTAGTAAGTGCTGGGGTGTCCCCGTCGATGAGTGTGAACTCAGGTTCAGGAACGAGGAGGTAAGAAGACCACTGTTTTAGACGGTGGACCCACTAGGTGTATTGGATACCGATTGTGCGGTAGGCCCATAAGGGGTTATTTGTGTATGGAATCTGCCCCCTCCAGTGGAGGGAAGGAGCGAAGGCGCACCGCTCGTAATTAAACGCCCTGTAGTCAGCCCGTTTAATTTTGGTTTGTAGTCAGGCTGGGTTCTGTGTAAATAGCCCAAGCCGGACACCGGTGTCTTGTCTAGACTAGCGTTCTAGGGTGTATATTATGTTCACTAGGTCGGAGGGACCGGGAGACTAAGCGGCGTCTGTGTAAATTCGGTCCGCTAGATCTCAACCTATCTTGGCTAAGTGGGAAGGCGTGTAAATTTGGAACCCACTAGATTTTTGATACAGTATATAGACTAAGAGGGTGCTGTTGTAAATTCCGCCCTCTAGTTCGCTATATGTGGTGCTTGGGCAGCGTGGCTAACCAAAACGGATGTAAATAGTTTTAGGTAGTCCATCGAGGTACTGGCCAATAGATTAGTTGGGAATTATAAATGTGTTAAAGATTGTTGTAGTAGCGTGTATATCTTGCTAGATAGCGTGAGCTCTGCCGTCTAGCGAGAGTGTGAATAGTGTGTAACTGTATTATAGCGCACGGTACCATAACCATGTATAATAACTACTGATACTGTAAATAACTACTAATAACTGTCGTCTATGTTGTATGTTTAACACCATAACCACTATTAATTGAACTGTGACTTTAAATTGTACTCTAACCAATGCTAACCGTACTATAACTACTGTTTGTAAAGACGATGTTACTGGGGTATGTTATAGACGGGTAATTCAGATATAGGGAATTATAGCGTGGGTGACTGTATAGATTCGCCAAGAGGCGCAGTAATAGTTATTTAGTGACTGGTGTAACAGCTGTGTGTATACGGGAATTCCCTGAGTGTTTTGTTGTGTGCGTTTCGCTTAGTAACTGGACCACGTGGTGCTGTTGCCGAGGGAACGGGTGTGACCGTTGGAAGTGTGTTTGTTTGGTTTCTGTTGTAGACGACGCTTCATTGTTAGTATGGGTGCGTCAGATTCAAAGATTATGGATCCCTTAGGATGTATGTTGAAAAACTTTAAAAAGGGGATACACTGTGTATGATTTTGGGGTAAAGATGTCTCCAACACGCCTGACTATTTTATGTATTAGGGAATGGCCTACTCTGGTGGCTGCATGGCCACCACGTGGCAGTTTGGATCCTAATCTGGTACAGCGTGTACACGTGGCTGTATCAGGTAGGCCTGAACTTTACGGCCAGTTTCCGTATATATTGATTGTTGGAAGCAGGCCGTAAATGACTTGCCAAAATGGATGCGGGTATGCCACGAGGAACAATGTCTCCTCATGGTGGCCAGAACTCGCTTGTCCACTAAGGCCGTAATTACGCCCATTTTGGACACGCCTCCTGAATCCGAGATCCCCATGCCGCCCCCTTACTCCTCCTCCACAGGAAGAGGAAGAGGAGGTACTTTTGGTAACGCTACTCCCCTTGCCCCGTTGTCCCCTCCTACTTCCTCCTCTAGCTCAGAGCCCAGTCCTCTTGTTTTAAACCCTCCCCTTCCGGTACCTACCTCCGTTAACCCTACCTATCCAGATTTGACGTCATATCTAGTTCCTGGTCAGGCTCCTCCTAGCCCGGCCCGGAATATTTTACTCACTGATCTCCCCCTCAGTAAAGCGTCCCCTTCCCCTCGTCTTACTACCCCTCGACCGGAACCCCTAACTGACATTTCTAAACGAAGCCCCATACTAACCCGACAACTGACCGGTACTCTCCAACCCCGACATTATCAAATGCCTCTCCGACTGACACCAGGCCCGACACACATTAACGGTGACGGCCAGTTACAACACGCTGATCCTGTATTCGTCTATGTTCCCTTCACTACTACTGATCTATTTAACTGGAAGACCCATAACTCCTCATACACCGATAAACCTCAAGCCATGACGGATTTGTTTACCTCCATAGTCTAGACACATAATCCCACTTGGGCTGATTGCCAGCAACTGCTTATGACATTGTTTAACAACAAGGAAAGGACACGGATAAACCAAGCGGCAATTAAAGCGCTGGAAGAAGTGGCCCGTACACAAAATCAGGCCAACCCAGCAGCATGGGCCGCAGCACATTATCCAAATACTGATCCGGAGTGGAATGTCAATGGCGCAGATATGGCCCATTTAAAAGCATACAGGGACGCTATTATTGTTGGCATGAAAGCCAGAGGAAAAAAGGCGATTAATATGTCTAAGACGGCTGAGGTATTGCAGAAATGTGATGAATCGCCCAGTGCCTTTTATGACCGATTATTGGAGGCATACCAGTTGTATACCCCCTTTAATCCAGAGGCTCCTGAGAATTCCTGAATGGTTAACTCTGCCTTTGTCAGCCAAGCCTACGGAGATATAAAGCGCAAGCTACAGAAGTTAGAAGGGTTTGTAGGGATGTCCATAACCCAACTAATGGAAATAGCAAATAAGGTCTATTTGAATAGGGAGACAGAGACGAAGAAGGAGGAAGAGCGAAAGATGTGAAGGAAAGCGGATATGCTAGCGGTAGCTATCGCAGGCGTAGATAGAAGGGAAAAGGAAGCGTATAGGGGAACGGATAAAGGCGAGAATAAGTGGAATGGGGAGCCTTTGAGTAGGAACCAATGCGCGTACTGTAGGGAAGAAGGGCATTGGAGAAGTGAGTGTCCACGGAGGGAACAATATGAGAGAGACAGACCTAGGGCAGGGTATAGTAATAATTATAGAGGCAGAGCGAGAGGCCCTGGAGGAAATAGTGGGAATAATAGAGGAAGTATTAGTGGAGATAGATATTACCCAGCAGCGCAGAGACCCCGAGAGAGAGAGGATAGGGACTTTGTGGGTTTGGCTGACACAGTCATGGAAGACTATTGATACCGACCGGGCTCAATCCCCCTTGGCCGAGCGGAGCCTATGGTCGATGTAGCAATAGGGGGAAAAAGGAGTCCTTTCATGATTGACACTGGTGCTGAACATTCGGTGGTGACTGACCTAGTCGCTCCTCCTTCAGGAAGAACTATCACCGTAATAGGAGCAACTGGAAGGAGTGCCGCTAAACCGGTTCTTAAAAGTCGACTCTGTACATTGGGAGGCCACATAGTGAAACACCAGTTCCTTTATATGCCTGAATGTCCAGTCCAACTGCTAGGACGTGATTTGTTGTCGAAATTACAAGCACAGATAACATTTCTACCTAACGGAACAACATCTTTGAAGTTCAATGGACCCTCAGGTATAATGACAATATCTGTACCAAAGGAAGAAGAGTGGCGACATAAAGTGTTGACTAGCCAAACCCCTAAGAGTGATGAATCCTTCTCCAATATACCAGGAGTGTGGGCAGAGAATAACCCACCAGGACTTGCTCGTAATATCCCACCAATTCGTATCGAACTAAAGCTTGGGGTTTATCCAGTAAGCCTGAGACAATATCACATTCCACAAAAGGCCAAGAAGAACATACAATCTTATTTGGATAAGTTCATAAGGTATGGTATCCTAAAATTCTGTACTTCCCCCTGGAACACCCCATTGTTGCCTGTTCAAAAGCCCGGTACAGATGAGTATCGCCCTGTGCAGGACTTGAGAGCAGTCAATGATGCAATGATGTAAGTATACATCCAGTTGTGCCCAATCCATATAACCTGCTTGCTTTATTCCGGGCGGGGTAACCTATTTCACTGTTTTGGATCTCAAAGATGCCTTCTTTTGCCTACAAATTGCTGCGGAAAGCCAGTGTATCTTTGCATTCCAATGGGAAAATGCTGTAACGGGCTCGAAACGCCAGATGACTTGGACAAGACTGCCCCAAGGGTTTAAAAACTCACCTACCCTATTTGGATCAGCTTTAAGTCAAGATCTACTGGATTTCAAGTCCATCCCAGGAGAGTGTGTACTATTACAATACGTAGATGATTTGTTGATAGCGGCAGTTACAAGAGAAATATGTCAGCAAGCAACATATGATTTACTGCACATTCTTTGGAAGGCAGGATACAAGGTGTCCAGGAAGAAAGCCCAGTTGTGTCAGCCAACTGTCAAGTATCTGGGATTCCATATCTCTGAAGGTCAAAGGATAATGGGGCCTGAGAGAAAAGAAGCTGTATGCCAAATACCAATACCCAAGAATAGAAGACAAGTGCGGGAATTCTTGGGGGCAGCAGGCTTCTGTAGGATATAAATTCCCAGTTATGCGATATTGGAAAACCTTTTTATGTGGCTATAAAAGGTACAGAACATGATCCCTTCCTGTGGACACCCGAACAGCAGAAGGCATTTGAAGATGTTAAGAAGGCATTGATGAGCGCCCCAGCATTAGGTCTACCTGATCATACACGTCCATTCTACTTATACGTACATGAGCAAAGAAGAATGGCTGTGGGAGTATTGACACAGTACTTGGGATCATGGCAACGACCTGTTGCATATATGTCCAAACAACTGGATGCAGTGGCCAGTGGTCTTCCACCTTGTCTAAGAGCTGTAGCTGCCGCCGCCCTGCTGGTAGCCGAAGCTGATAAGCTCACTCTGGGTCAGGAACTCTACGTGCGAGTCCCGCACGCAGTACAGACGTTGCTAGACTATAAAGGCAATCATTGGTTTAGTAATAGCCGCATGACTAAGTATCAAGCTATGTTATGTGAAAACCCGAGAGTGCATCTAGAGACTGTTAATACCTTGAATCCAGCTACCCTTTTGCCACAACCTACTGATACCACCATGTGTAACCCAGTCCATATACTTATTAATAATCCTGAAAAGTTTATAGATAGTTTCGGAAACTTATTTGGGTTCCAGATATATGGGACAGGTTTGGATCCTGGGACAATATTATTTATAGGGATAGAGACCGATACTGTGGCAGCCCAGACTCATCAGGTTTTCCATTCTTTCTACGAGGAGATGAGTGTAGAGAATAAGATCCCCCATAATGCTAAGAACTTGTTTATTGATCTAGCCGAGAGTATTGCTGGTAGTCTTAATGTAACCAAGTGCTATGTGTGTGGAGGTACTAATATGGGAGACCAATGGCCCTGGGAAGCAAAGGAGGTAATGTATTCCGGTTCTGAGACAATTGAACAGATAACATCTTCTCAAGCTGATTATCAAATGAGTGTTAGAGGTAAATCTGAGTGGCGATTAAATACCTCCATTATAGGTTATGTTTGCATAGCAAGGCAAGGAATAATGTTTAATACATCTGTAGGAGAATTAACTTGTCTAGGGCAAAAAGCTTATGATGATGATACAAAGAATACAATTTGGTGGTCAGCTTCAAATGTCTCAGAACCACCTAACCCGTTTGCAAGTTATACCAATTTAAAGGATGTGTGGTTTGACCTATCTGCTACATCGAGTTGGAAAGCCCCAGCAAATTTGTACTGGATCTGTGGTAAGAAAGCCTATTCGGAGTTACCACAGGACTGGGAAGGGGCATGTGTGTTAGGTATGCTCAAACCATCCTTCTTCTTGTTGCCTATTGAAACAGGAGAGACTTTGGGAGTTAAGGTATATGATGTGAATCATAGAAAGAAAAGGGGACCCCTAGAGATAGGTACCTGGGAAGATAATGAGTGGCCTCCCCAGCGTATTATAGATTATTATGGGCCAGCTACGTGGGCAGAGGATGGTACTTTTGGATATAGAACCCCAATATATATGCTCAACCGTATTATAAGGTTACAGGCAGTGGTTGAGATAATTACCAATGAAACATCGCAAGCGCTCAATCTCCTAGCGAAACATAATACTAGGATGAGGACAGCCGTTTACCAAAATAGATTAGCCTTGGATTACCTATTGGCAGTAGAGGGAGGTGTATGTGGGAAGTTTAACCTAAGCAATTGTTGTCTTCAAATAGATGATGAAGGGCAAGCAATAGCTGATCCTACTAGCCATATGGTTAAACTAGCGCATGTGCCTACCCAGGTATGGAAAGGGTATAATCCAAGTAGTTGGTTTGGTAATTGGTATGAGCAGTTTGGAGGACTTAAGGCATTGGTAGGTGGAGTCATGCTAATTGTGATGCTGTGCCTTCTCCTACCATGTCTGATTCCTTTGGTAGTTAGGTCTGTGCAGAGCATTACAGAGAATATAGCAGAGAGAAAGGCTGCTGCACAGATAATGGCTATATATAGGTATGAGGCTCTAAATCAGGAAGAATTAGTACAGGAAGAGGAATGTTGAGGGATTCGTATCTTTAGGGAGTCGCAAAGTCTGGTCTGGTTCATGGCAACTTGAGGTGTAAGCAAACTATGGTTAAGTGATGCATCTGAAATTGTGAAATATCAGAAGAATCAAAGGGGGGAATGTGGTGGAATCTCAGTAAAAATAAATTTACTAGGACAAGATTGCCACATGGTATGTGCACTTGCATATGTTGATGTATCGGTCGGTTGGTTGCACGTGGCAACGGTACAATCAACAGTGTACTGAGCAAGTGTAGGAATACAGGATATACGAGTATTTCCCCTCCTCCATTGTGCTGGGCAAGCCATGTGGTCAAACAGGAATTTTGTCTCTATTCGGATGATGGATAAGAGTATGTGTAGGTTGAACTGATTATAGGAGGAGCTACATGCCTATATAAGGGACCTACACTGTGTGATCAGGGCTCAGACTTTGCTGTTTTTTGGTGACATTAGTCCCTCTGAGTCCCGGTCGGTGAATCGAATAAAGAATCTCTTCCTTCCTGAAGAAACCTGTGTCCATCTCTCTGTGCTTGGCTTCCGTCAGTTTCTCCGGTATCAATTGGATGGATTTCAAGCTACCCAATCAGAGTGCTCTGTGTCATTTTACACAGCGTGGAAAAGTTCTTTGGAATTTTCCCATGCTGTGTAAAGTGACAAAGAGCACTCTAATTGGCGTAAACCAGCCAATCAGAGTGTGCTTAGCCTAATTGCAGGGCGGGGCAAGGCTTTTTGCGCTCGTTTTTTTTTTTTGGGGGGGGGCCTTTTTTGGAGCTGAAAAATTAAGATTTTAGAAAAAAGAAGACGTCAAATGGTAAGTTTAATTTTTCTTTACAGGTTAGTTTTTTTATTACCCCCTCACTATTTTTTAGGGTGAGGGGGGTAACTTTTTTTGGGGGGGTGCAGGGGTGGGTGACTAGGGGCTTGGGGACCCAGCAGGTCCCCCCCCCCCATTGTAACTTATGGCCACCGCGCAGGGGTGGGGGCTGGATAGTAGATTTTTTTTTACAGTGAGCAGCTATAGGCTGCTCACTGTTTAGTGGACATGCCCCTACTCGCGGTATAGCAAGTAGGGGCATTGGGGAGATTTTAATCTCCCTTGTGCTATTATGAGGGTCATATTGACCCCCATAGAGTGAGGGAGGACATGGGGGGTTAAGAAGTGGCGGGGAGCACTGATCCCTGCCGCTTCTATCTTTACATATTACATGGAGGGAGCTGCGTGCCGGTAGCTCCCTCCTTGTAACAAACTAAAGGAACGAACACTGATACACACAGTATTTGTTTGTTCGTCTGACAATGCTATTTATACATTCATTCGTCTTTCTGACGAATGAATGGATGAAATTCCCGTTTGCATGTCCAAGTGTTTCACTGGGCATGTGCGGGAATCTCACAGCGCTATCTAGTGTGGGCAGATTACGAGTCCCAAGGGACATCATCTATCAACACAAAGATGGCGGCGCCCTGAATATAGATTGGGGCATAAAATAAAGAATAAAAAATAGGTAATATGGGGGCTTAGGGGCATTTGGGGGTGACTATGGGGTCAGTTAGATCTAGTGAAGTCGGGAGGGGGGTTAAAAAACAAAAAAACAGGATTCGGCCATGACATTAAGGGACCTGTGTGAGCTGGCGCTATAAAGGTCCTTTTGCTGGATAGGAACTAGATTTCTCACTGTGAGCTGTCTAGTTCCTATCCCTGTAAAGGACCATTGTTAGCTGAAGGTATAGACGTCCCTTAGCAGTATAGGAACTAGGTATTACTATCCATGTAAGGGACCTGTGTAAGCTGGAGCTATAAAGGTCCCTTTGCCGAGTAGGAACTAGATTTCTCACTGAGAGCTGTCTAGTTCCTATCTTTTAAGAGGACCTGAACACTATGGAGCAATAGATCCTTTAGCAGGATAGGAACTAGCTCTCTCAGTGTGAGCAGGATAGTTCCAATCCCTATACAGGACCTGACCACTAGGGGCAAAAAGGTCCTTTAGAAGGATAGGAACTAGCTCTCTCAGTGAGAGCAGGATATTTCCTATTCCTATACAGGACCTGATCACTAGGGTCAAAAAGGTCCTTTAGAAGGATAGGGACTAGCTTACTCACACTGGGCAATCTATTTCCTATCATCAGAAAGGACAGGGTCCTTCTAATTGATAGGAACTAGTCGCAAACTAAAAGGTATAGTAAAATGATAGAACACCGGCTACTAAATTGACGATTTGCTTTTCTAAAAACAGCAATTTTGACCACAAATTAAAGTTCAATTCCCAACCCCGCTTACATTTATTTCCCCTGGTTTGAATAGACACGAACGGCGCTTTTACTCGTGACATTTGACGCTTATTATTGAAAACATGAGTTAAAAATTCTTTCCCGCCTAACACGTGCTACGACTACTTCCGGCGGAGTGACGTCAAGGAGGTCAAAGAACGAGGGGCGGGGCACGGAACGGAAGTTTTAATGCGCATGCTCTCTGCTCTTTGTGTGCGAGTTGCTGGCCTCAGTTCTTTGGTCTGAGCTCGGGAAACACAACCATGGTGAAGAAACGGAAAGGTCGGGTAGTTATCGATTCTGACTCAGAAGACAGTGGCAGCGATGAAAACTTGGAGCAGGTAAGTTACAGTGAGGTAAACATTCGATGGCCGTAATGTTGGTATTTATCTAACTTGTCTTGGGCCCTGAGTTCTTGCATTCACATTGCATATACAGTATTTGCGTCCAACGCACTTTAATGTGTGTATATTTTTTATTTTATTGCTTCCTGAATAATTTGAGTTATGCGTACACTTCGGTTTGCACTCAATTGGTAGACACTGTTAGTTACATTTCTTTCCATACATGCCTTTCTTTCATGTATAACCTAGGGTTTTTATTTCAGTTTAATGTCCTGATACTAGCTATAAAATGTTTTTGTTCTATCCTTGTGTTAGGAGCCTTATACTCCCATTGCCTTTAGGCTTTGGATACACGTACACCTCTAGTAAATTTTATGTAGTCTGACACCCGATGTGTACTGCTTTCACAAAGTGAAGGATAGGTTGCATTTTGGCATATAAACTCCTGAGCTTGTGTGTATATTCTGCTGTAATAATACACGTGAGTGATTCTTTGTAATGCCATTAACAATAATATAATCGCTAAGATGAGGTTCTCATAGACCAATGTATTTTCTATATGCATGTTTATAAGGTAATTTTGATCTCAGATCAGTCTTGGTTTGTAGAAAACTGTTTTCCTTCAAACCAGGTTTGTCTGAGGAAAGCCCCCTCCCTCACTCTTCCGTTGTGTGTATGTGTATATATAAATGTTTTTTTTTTTTTTTTATTTCTCACTTTTTTTCAGAATTTTAGATTTCAAACGGTTACTCCAAGCATCATAATCACTTGACTGGTTTAAGTGGTAATATGTTTCATTCTGGATCTGCTTCATTCTGAAATGCAGTGTATATTATTGCATAGGTGTAACGCCACCTTTGTGACTGACCATCTGGCACCCCTAGTGGGTGCCTCTGCCAATCGCTGCTTCCTAGTCTCCGCGAGTACTATAAGCACTGCACACCGTAAGTACCTTAGCTGCTGCAGCTTGGCTGGGATTTCGCTGTCCTCCACCCATCCTGGACCGTAGACAAGAATCCTTCTTCCAGTGGGTGGACCTCTCCTCCTCCATAGGGTATAGCAGTCTGGCTGTGTATCTCTTATAAGAGCTAGTGATTATAGCTAGTTTAGGAATCCAAAGAGCAATCCCAGGAGCAGGGCTTATAGCTGATATAGCAGTTCCCTACACCAAGAGACAAGACTCTGTGTTGATGGTGAAGTAAGACTCCTTTTAATGGTGCCACACTCGTCTTTTTATGACAATCCTCATGCAAGGGGCACTCCCACATGGACCTTGTGGGGAACTCTGTTACAAAGTCACAGACCAATAAAAACAGTGTTGCAATGCATGACACTCCCACATACAATACAATAAGCCTTCCCCTTTACTTGGGACATAATTGAGTCAAGCACTAAACTAAACTCTATTATCTCCCAACACATTTTTACAAAAGTCAAAAACACATAATATCCCCACAAATGTTACATCCCCATATAGCCCTGCTCTGGGTGATTTTTGGATATGTTGGTCACCCAGATCATTTCAGGAATTTCCTGGAAGTCCGTTTTTATCGACCGCACGCATAGTCCCATGCCCAAAACGGTTCCATAGAATCGCGGCCAAGTGCCACTGGGGGACTGACTGGGAACCGCAAAGTCTTCATACTGAAAATAGTTCCAGGGCATTTGCGGATAAGTCCTCCTGAAGTCTATTCGCGGTTTTGGTCCATGCGAACGGCCGCTAGGGGGCTAGGGTTCAGTTCTATGTGCACGAATGGAAAGTACCGAACAAGGGGGAATAAAATAAGGGTCTTTACAGTCGTTGACTTGGCCCTTAGTCTTTTCGCAAGAGGCTGGCCAGCAGGCCCTTTCAAGCACCCGTGACAAGGTTCAGTTCGTCACAACCGTAAGCAGTGTTTTTAACCTGCTCAGAACGAGCAGGTCCTCCAAGCCAATGAATCATTGGCTTTAAATCTGTAGAACCAGGATGCGAATCACCCAGTACACAGCAGGACCTTTAGAGAGAAACTGTTGCAAAACTGCGTCCTATTTTGAGTATCTTGGCTATTACCACTCTAATAGTTATGCATGGAGTAATTTTATAGCGATCATTTTAAAGGATCACTCCCGCCTTCATAAATTCTGATCATTAAAGGACCACTATAGGCATCCAGACTACTTCAGCTCAATGAAGTGGTCTGGGTGCCAGGACCCCCTGGTTTTAACCATGCATCTGAAAACATAGCAGTTTCAGGGAAACTGCTGTTTTCATTAAGGGTCAATCCAGCCTCTAGTGGCTGTCTACCTAGAGGCCACTTCCGCGATTATGTGTGAAAATCACACTGAGATGACGCTGACGTTTGCACCTCTTGCCGTGCATTCTGCGCCGATGTCTGCAGGTCGAGGTGTCACCAGTGACTAGGGAGCCCGGTGCTGGATTAAGGGGTTTTAACCCCTTCAGCAGGGGGGGGGGGAAAGCGGGGACTTAATGAGCCTATAGTGCAAAAAAAGTTTGTGTTACTGGCACTCAATTGTGCCATCAGGGATTAAACCATTTTGCTGTTAATCCTTGAGGTTGGTCCTTCTACCAACTAACTTCAGAATTTTCTACTCTTTATTAATGGAGTTTGAGGAAGGATTAGCTTGGTGTCCATTAAGGGACACTATGGGCACCCAGACCACTTCAGCTCATTGATTTGATCTAGGTGCAATGTCCCTGTCCCCCTTAGTCTTGCAATGTAAAACATTGCAGTTTTGAGAAACTGCAATGTTTATATTTTTGTTATAAAACAGTCACTAGACCAAATGACACTGGATGTCCTCACATCCAGACACATGACAGCAGCCTCACTGGACCCCAGGGAAAGCCTATCCACTCCAGCTCTCCAAAAGGTAGGGAGTGAGTGTGACCATAGGAAGTGGCGACCAGTAGAGGTGTTACTAAGCAGCAATGTAAACAGTCGTTTTTTTTTTTTTTCCTGAAAAGGCTGTGTTTACATTGAAAAGTCTGAAGGGACAGGCTTTAGACACCAGAGCCACTACATTAAGCCGCAGTGGTTCTGGGGACTATAAGAATTTTATTTTTGTCGCTGAAAATTAAGCTTTGTTAGTTAAAAAAAAAAAATGCTGACTCCTAGGTTCTAAGCAAATTTGATGGGGGTAAAAAAAAATCATTGGCCGGCTTAAAAAATGTCCCAAATAGGACATGGCTGCATGATGACCAGGTGTGAAAATTCCAAGTTGGAAAACTGGAATGTGCACCCTCCAAACAAGGTCTTTTAGCCCCCCAGAGAACCCGACAAACCTATACATGAGTATCACTGTACTCCGGAGATGTTGCTGAACAAATAGTGGGGTGTTCTTTGGCAGTAACCCTTAAAGTTCTCAGTATATGTATTCTTATTCACAAATTGTATTTTTTATTTGGCATAGATTGGTGGTAAAATGATTGCATGAAAAGAGTCAAAATACCCCAAGTTTAATACCTTAAATTGTCTTCTTTTAAAATATATATACATGTGAAGGGTTATTCAAGGATTTTTGTCCTATATCAGTGTTAGAATGTAGCTTGTGTTAATTTTGAAAAATAAATGGTTTGGAAATAACAAAGTGCTATTTGTACTTATAGCCCTATAACTTTCCAAGAAAAGCTAAGAACACGTTGGCCTTGGGTATTTCTAAACTCGGGACAAAATTTAGAAATTATTTAGCACACGTGTTTTTTGGCGGTTGTAGATACGGAACAGATTTTGGGGGTCAGAGTTAGAAATATCTTATATTTTTTCTTTTTTTAAGTTTTCATATTTTATCAAAATGTTAATAGTAAATTGAAATGAAATTATGAAAATAATAGTATCATTAGAAAGACCATTTGATGGCGAGAAAAACAGTATAATGTGTGGGTTCAGTAAATGAGGAGAGGAGAATTACAGCTAAACACAAACACCGCAGAAATGTAAAGAGCCAAAGTCCTTAACGGTGAGAAAATTGAAAAACGCGCTGGTCACTAAGGGGTTAAGCATGCATGGAATAGGCATAAGGCTATCCTAGACTTAAGATAAAGCCAGTGACTAATGAAAGTATTTCGAAAATTGGGCAGAGTAGATGGGTCGAATGGTTCTTATCTGCAGTCAGTGTCAGTCTGTTTCTATGAGACTTTTAAAAAATGTATTAATTGGATGCATGTTGGCTTTATTTGCTGAATAGTGAACACAAAAAGCCACTTGAAACCAGTCCTAAAAATTGACTTTTCTGGCTGCCAGTGAGAATGGGATAGCTAGACTTATTTAAATAAAAAAAAAATGTAAATATACAAGAATTTTTATTTTTTCCAATTTAAATAAAAATTTTGACATCCTTTAACTTCTTCGGAACGTCATTTTAACCTTAATTATTACCTGAAAATTTGGTGACGCGTATTCATGTGTTGCAATGCATTCCACAGCGATAGTGAGCTCTGCTTTGGAGCCTTGTAGTTTGTATCAGAGTTAATGGTTGGTGTATTGATGATGATAAGAGCGAGATCTTTACTGTTAGAGCTGCACTGAGACATACATTATGCTTGTAAAAAGTAGGTAATAATTGTGTTTTGTTTTTTTTCTTCTCCATTCCTCTTTAGGAATTGTTATCTTTATCTAAGCGGAAGAGGAGTGATTCTGAAGAGAGGGAACAGCCTGTGAGCAAACCTGCTGCAACTTCAGATTCAGAAACTTCAGATAGTGATGATGAGGTTGGTGTCATGTGGAGATTTAAAGAGACTGTTACAGCTCTCAACCTAACATGGCTATCCAAAGCTGGACAGAATTGCATTGGTAATGCAGAAGTATAAAGTTCTTATTAACAGTGGAGCTGCATAATGGACAGACACTGCAATTATTGCCAAACTGCTTACAAAAAAGGCATGTGTTTATTCTTCTGAGGGTAGAATTGATTTCTGTAGCTATATTTTGTGTAAGAAAAATGTGTACAAAAGATTACCAAGAGACCGTACAATACTACTTAGACAGCAGTAATTGGTTGATAGTGCAAGCGGCAGGCTAGCCCAGAATTCTTCGCCTATGAGCCTACCAAAGCAAACGCCAGGGTTTTGTTAAACTGAGCAGTCCTTTTTGCAACCTTTTAGATAATGTGTTTTTTTTTTTTTTTTCGTATGTTTATATGTAAATTTAAAAAACACTCACCAAGATAACCGCTTGTTGAAGCGAAGGGGTAACTGTGTCCAGGAGCCACCTTACCATATATGTTTAAACAGTTTCACAATGATTTAACCCCTGAAGTTGTAACTTCAAGCCTCCTGGTTTCCTTTCTCTTTGCTCCCTTAGTATACAGAAGGTTTAGCCTGTCAGCCAGTGATGATGGGCTTATAGCATCAGCTTCCCATTTTAGTGGTGATGTTGCTAGACGTGCCTTGGTGCTCCTTTTAAAAAGTAAACAGTTTTAGAATGATTTGACTTGTCTTACTTCGTCGTTTGTGCTTTGCTTCCCCTCACTACTCCCTACAGGCTAGCCAGAAGCTCTGTCTGACCGAAGATTTGAGGTGTAGGGACTAGCTCAGGATAGCTAATGTAAGCTCCTAAGTAAAAGACAGAGACCTGCCATTTTTCAGATAAAGTCAGTTTTAACCCTTTTCCGACCTCAGACGTATCGGGTAAGTCTGACAAAAAAAAAATCGTTGTTAATTACCTTGGAGGTCACGATGATCATATCCCTGCAATGGGAGTCTATGGAGCTGCCAGCGGCGGACTGTCTGAGTTGTCAGGCAGTCCCCCAGGCTGCTAAATTTTCAAAAAAATTTATGTGTATGTGTGTATGTATTTTATAATATACATATATAATGCATATATATGATTTCATTATAAGTGTACTTTGAGAGATATATTCAGATATATCTCAAAATACACTTATAATGAAATTATGTATGTATGTATACATGCAGTTATTGTTATACTCAAGAGACTTTGCTGAACTCAAATATGAGCGTTTAACACCATAAAACTTATCACGACGATTACATCACCAGTAAAAGTGCAGTTTTTGTGTAAGAAAATGCAAAAAAAAAAACCAAATATGAACACTAACTTTGGCAAGCATTTGTGGCTACTAGAAAAAGACTGGACATACCCCATTTTGAATACCCTGGGTTGTCTACTTTTTCACATGTTAGGTCATGGTGGGGGTAATTTTCATTTCTGTGCTGCCATACCGTCTCAAAGGCAACATAGGCCTAGCAAACCAATCTGGCAAATTTCAATTTACAAAATCAGAAATTGGCATATCTTATGGTTTGACTCTGTAACTTTCCAAATCACCATAAAACCTGTACTTGAGGTGTACTGTTGTGCTCGTGAGACAATACTCTAAACAAATGAGTGTTTTAGAGCAGTAAAATGTATTGTACTGATATAATTGGTGAAATGGCAGTTTGTGTGAAAAATGCAACAAAAATATAAATGTTAATTTTGGCCAGGGTTTGTGACTAAGTGGCTACTAAAAAGACTGGGCATATACCACATTTTGAATACAGTGGCTTGTCTAATTTTGCAAATGATATGCCATGATGGAGTTAATTTTCATTCCTGGGCTGCTATACGGTCTCAGGCAACATCCGATCTGGCAAATTTCAATGTGCAACATGGAAAACATTTGACCCCTGTAAGTTTGCAAAAACCCATAAAACCTGTACATTGGGAGATAATGCTGAACACATTGGTGTGTTCTTTGTCAGTAACACATAACCGGAACTGTGAATCCATGCCTAAAGTACAATGTTAGAGAGAAATAACACAATAAAATGACTACCCAAAAGGTTGACAAAGACTGGTGGTAGAATTGGTTAAAATACCACCATTTGAAATACCCTAGGGTGTCTACTTTAAAAAAAATTACATTTGGGCGGCTTCAAAAATTTCCTAAATAGGACATGGAATTTTCACACCTGGTCATCATGCACCCAAGTATGAAAACTGGAATGCCACCCTCCAAATAAGGTATTTTAGCCCCCAGATAACCTGACACACCTATACATGGGTGGTATCACTGTACTCCAGAGATGTTGCCTAACAAATATTGGGGTGTTCTTTGGCAGTAACCCTTAACATTCTCAGTATATGTATTCTTAAATTGCTATGTGTGTCATAAAAAAAAGTAACCAAAGTTTAATACTTTAGGTTGTCTAATTTAAAAAAAAATATATATACATGTGAAGGGTTAGTCAGGGATTCCTGACAGATATCAGTGTTACTAGTGCTACTTGTACTTATTGCCCTATAACTTGCTAAGAACATGTTAACATTGGGTATTTTCTAAACAAAGGACAAAATTTAGAAACTATTTAGCATGGGTGTTTTTGGCTGTTGTAGATGCGTAACAGATTTTGGGGATCAAAGTTAGAAAAAGTGTGGTTTTTGATTTTTCATATTTTATAAATTTTTATAGTAAATTATATATGATGAAAATAATGGTATCTTTAGAAAGATCATTTAATGTTGAGAAAAACGGTAAATAATGTGTGGGTACAGTAAATAAGAGGAAAATTACAGCTAAACACAAACACTGCAGAAATTTAAAAATAGCTCTTGTCTTTAAAGGAACACTATAG